>NC_043003.1:61558267-61570767 GCF_006345805.1 Octopus sinensis | reverse complement strand
TTTATTTTTAGGCGGGACTTTTCACTGCTTTCAATCTGTTTGTTTAGGCGATTTGAAAATTTCGTACGCCGTCTCATTAAGATTTTCCTCTCTCTGGGGATTTTGTTCTTGTGTACAGTGGCCTTTCTCTCTGGGACACATTTGTAGCATATGGCTTGCATTACAGACATGAATTGTTGAAGTTTCACGTCGATGTCTGGCGAGGAGAGACATTTAGGCCAGTTTTGTTTGAGGATCTCTTTCTCAATTTGTTTCCAGTTTGCCTTATGGTAGTTCAAGCTGGAAAGATTTTGAAGGTTTCTTGTAGGCTGCATGTCCGTGCTCTCTTTTGGCCCGTACATGGTCAGCTCTATCATGTTGTGATCCGAGAGTAGTGTCGGTGTCACTTTCACATTATGGATGAGATCCATGTCATTTGTGAAGCAGAGATCCAGTGTGTTACCTGCCCTGGTTGGTTGGAGTATTACCTGCTCCATGTACAGGGTGTTGATGAGGTTCAGGAGGGACCTCGCCTGTCCTCGTTCACATCTTGTCATTCCTGGGAGAGAAAGGCCCTCGGGCCATCTGACATTGGGCAGATTGAAGTCTCCCATAAGAAGCACACCTATGTGTTGGTCTAATGTTGTTAGAATTTCTTCTATTTTTATAAGGCAGTCTTCAAACTTGCCCACATGGCTTGGGGCATCTGGAGGGCGATATGTAGCACACACAACTACATCAAGTTGCCTAATATGTACAATTAGTGTGTCACACACCGAGTTTGAGTATGACAAGAGGACCTGGGGTGTGAGGTCCTCACGGATGTACATAGCAACACCTCCATGACTCCTTTCTTTCCTGTCGGTCCGTAGTACAGCATACTGTGGTATATATACATAGCATACTGTGGTATATATACACAGCATACTGTGGTATATATACACAGCATACTGTGGTATATATACATACATCATCATCATCATCATCATTTAACATCCGTTTTTCCATGCTCGCATGGGTTGGACATACATATATATACATACATATATATATATATGTATGTATATACATATATATATGTATATATATATATAGTCGACCTTGGCAGAATTTGAACCCAGAACGTAACGGCAGACGAAATACGGCTACGCATTTCGCCCTGCGTGCTAAAGTTTCTGCCGTATATATATATATATATTATATATATATACATACATACATACATATATATATATATATATATACATACATATGTGTGTGCATGTGTGTGAGCCATTCCAGCATGGAAGGCGGAAGTTAAGTGATGATATGTATGTGTGTGTTTGTGTGTGTGCGTATGTGTGTCTGTGTATGTAGTTATATACCAGTGCATGTCCACTTGGTTTTGGTTAGAGATCTGTATAAAGCACATGTCCCTGTTGTATCCCACAACTGTTTAAGCAGAATTCCATGCTGTATTGTCACACTCCATTTTGATGTTTTGGATCCTGCCTGACAGACTCCACATAATTTTCCGTTTGGATTTCTGATTTAATGGAAATGAATATTAGATTTCCATAGCGTGTGTTTTACATTTGTCTTCAACTGTGAAGCGGAATATTAATTTAATAATCAAGCATAATTCATCAAGTATTAACCAATATTTACTGAACTATTTAAAGGAGCCCCTGCATAGCCTTTCAACGTGCTAGAAATAGCTGCCAACTTTCTAAAAACATGCACTATTCTCTAAAATTGTAAGCATTCACATTGGCCTTATCTGACACAAAAATTCTTCCTGTTTTATGTCCAAACCAGCCAGATCCTGCCATTCACACCTACCCTACAATGTCTTTCTAAAAATCAACAATCATAGGTGCAGGAGTGGCTGTGTGGTAAGTAGCTTGCTTACCAACCAAAGGGTTCTGGGTTCAGTCCCACTGCGTGGCAAGTGTCTTCTACTATAGCCTTGGGCCGACCAAAGCCTTGTGAGTGAATTTGGTAGACGGAAACTGAAAGAAGCCCATCGTATATATGTATGTGTGCGTATATATTTGTGTGTTTGTGTTTGTCCCCCCAACATCGCTTGACAACCAATGCTGGTGTGTTTACTTCCCCGTAACTTAGCAGTTCAGCCAAAGAGACTGATAGAATAAGTACTAGGCTTACAAAGAATAAGTCCTGGGATCAATTTGCTTGACTAAAGGCGTTGCTCCAGCATGGCCACAGTCAAATGACTGAAACAAGTAAAAGAATAAAAGAATCTCATTATTGAAATCTCAAACCTAAGAAATAATGCATGCTTAATTCAAAACAATGTGAATAAATAAGTCTTACATTTGACAGAGTAGTCTGAATGCTAAAGAGTTTAAGATACATTGGACAATATATTACCTGACATATATAAAAATGTGATGATTACAACAGGTTTTTAATACTACAATACAACTATGTGGCTATTCTACATACAATGACAGAGATTAAAGCTGGCTATAGGTTTTTACAATGATGGCTTGGCTCACAAGCAAAGTAGCAGTTGTAGCTGTGTTTTCAGTCCCAGATATCAATGGAATTATGGTAGAAGTATATGGTGGCTGTCTACTCCTTGCAGAGCTTGACTCCTTTTTGTACCTATAAGTGAAACTATATAGAAACACATATACAGATATATATTTTTCTTTTACTTGTTTCAGTCATCTGATTGTGGCCATGCTGGAGCACTGCCTTTTCATCAAACAAATCAACGCAAGGACTTATTCTCTGTTAGCCTAGTAGTTATTCTATCGGTCTCTCTTGCTGAACATTTGTGGTGCATTTTAGAAAAACAAGTAAGGAGTCGATATCCTCCACCACCATCACTACAAGAACTGGAAACTATTTTAGCTGAAGAATGGACAAAAATTCCTTTGGAAAAAATTCAAACTTTGTACGAGTCCAAACCTCATAGAATTCAAGCTGTAATTACTGCCGAAGGTGGTTTTACCCCATATTAAAATAAATCTGTTTGAAATTTTTATGTTTCCATTATTTTGTCCAGCCCCTGTATACATACACACACACACACACACATTATAGAGTAAAAAGTAGGAAAATTTATATCTTAAAAATCATAATAGAGATAAAAACAAAGTACAGCTATAATCATTAGAAATATCTTTAAAAAAAGTTTTGTAAATTCTTATGATCGTTTCATGAATATACTACCTCTCAAAGTGAAATCTAAAGTCGATAAGCATCGTTGGGAAGTATATCCACTCATGAGAGAAAAGAATGAATTTCAGTGAAGGAAATCGAATGAGGAAAATGATATTTAAAATTGAATGAGAAAGGTGTTGTTTAAAAAAATTATTGGTATAAATCTGTGTTGGTATAAGTTTGAGCTAAAAATTTTGAAATAACATTTCCCTCGTTCGATTTCTTCCACTGAAATTCATCCTTTTCTCTGATGAGTAGATATACTTCCCAACGATGCTTATCAAATATAGATTTCATTTTGAGGGGCAGTATATTTTTGAAATGATCATAAGAACTTTCAAAACTTTTAAAAAAATATCTTTAATGATCATAGCTGTACTTTATTTATTTATTTATTAATGCAATATTGCTTTTTATGTATTTATCTCTACCGTGATTTTTAAGATATAACTTTCCTACATTTTTACTCTATAATATACACTCGCTCTCATGGAATCTCTAAATATCTTTTAGATATGTCTCATACCAAGAGCACTTATCTGATATCCAGTATACCTTGTTTCCAAGGGACATATTTGATTAAATATAGATACATAATTTCAATATGGAGCAAATAATTCATGAGAAAATAATTTAAAAAAATAATTTGCAAAGATGTCATTGACTCTGTTATTATCTAGTGTAATAACACCAGTCAACATGAGTCCAAATACTTGAATGTATGCTGAGAGATTGTCTTAGCCTGTTTGCCTTCAGATGGTTGATTTCTGTAGTTATTATCAGTGTATTTTGGCAATTTAAATAAGAGTTTTGACTGTTATTTCCTGCAGGTAGTCATACTTAGTATTCCCTTTGATTAATTATATATATATATATATATATATATATAATATATATATATATATATATATACGACAGGCTTCTTTCAGTTTCTCTCTACCAAACCTGCTCGCAAGGCTTTGGTTGGCTTGAGGTTATAGTAGACATATAGTAGAAGACACTTGTCCAAGGTGCTACACAGTGGGAGTGAACCCAGAACCATGTGGTTGGGAAGCTTGCTTCTTACAACACAGCCACGCCTATGCCTATGTATATACTTATATGTAGCAACTTGAGCATGTGTCATCTACTACAGCCCCAGAGTGACCAATGCATCTTGAGTGAATTTGGTGGGTGGAAACTGTATGGAAACCTATTGTATATATGTGTGTGTGTGTATATATATATATATATATATTATATATATATATATATACATACATACATATACATACATATGTAAATCTGTATATCTGTTAGGAAGGACATCCAGCCCCAGAAACCATGCCAGAACAGACAATGGGGTCTGGTGCAACCCCTGGCCTTACCAGCTCCACTCAAACTGTCCAACCTATGCCAGCTTGGAAAACAGATGTTAAATGATGATTGATTGATTGATTGATTCTAGTTTGTTTGTCCCTAAGCGCGGATTGACAACTGGCGTTGGTTTGTTTACATCCTCATGACTTAGTGTTTCTAGAAAAGAACCCAACAGAATAAGAACCAAACTCGAGAAATATGAAATAAGGACTGGGGTTGATTTGTTTGACTAAACCCTTCGAGGCAATGCCGCAGCATGGTCGCAGTCCACTGACTGAAACAAGATGAAAGACAGAAGATACACATGCACACACACACACACACACACACACACACACACACACACACACACACACACACACACACACACATCCATATCAATTGTTCTTGTTTAAAATGGAAATGGCTAGAACTGTTAAAGCTTCCATCAGATGTAAAATTAAGCAGGAAGTTTGGCTTCAGTGTATGTCAACACTATGTTATGAATATGGTAAGCAAATTACACAGGAATCATGATTCATGGCTGACTTGCATAAGATACACGAGGGATTTCTCTTATGTCTCTTTCCTGTCTTTCCATAAATACACACACAAACGCACATGCACACACAAACACACACACACACACACAAACACCCCCCCACACACACACAAACACCCCCCCCACACACACACCTATATCTATGTATGTATATAAGTATATGTATACATATATATGTAGAAATATAAAAGGGGCAAAAATACTGGAGATATATACATATATATATATATATATATATATATATATATATATATAGGGGAGAGAGAGAGAAGGGCACACCATATATTTATATATGTGTATATTTATTAGTGTGTGTGAGAGAGAGAGAGAGAGAGTGTGTGTGTGTGTATGTGTGAATTCTCCCTCATGACAGCAACAATTGGAAAACAAATGCAGAAATTTTGCTCTAGATGACTTGAGAAATAATTCTTTGGAAAAAGCAAAAAGTAAAAAAAAGAAACTATTGGCTCAGACTATAAGATATATTTTCATGAGAGCATTTGATGATAAATTAATGAAATAGCTGCAGCTGAGTAAAAGCATTTGTTTATAGATTTTTATTATTTTTGTAGTAATTTCTGCCAGACTGTTAAGTTATAAAAATGGGAAGATATAAGAGACTATATTACTTCAGGTAAAACTCATTACTTAAATCCTCATTGTTTATCATGAATATTGTTGTTCCAGTTTAACATCCATTGCAGTTGTTTTTCTCTCATTTCCTGAGCTCCATAACTCTCTATTTAAGCCTAACTAAATGTTTAAGTTAATGGAAAATAGAGTATTTGGAATATAAATTCACCATCTCAAAAACGATAGCAGCTGCTAACAGACAAACTTGCCTCTGCAACTAAATCACTTAGGAGCAACCAAGTATCTTTCTCTGTTTATTTTTAATATATTACAACATAGATACAATAATATTATTCTCCTTCAGTAACAAAATTTACAGCTGTGGATTACTATCATTATAGAAGAAATTACAATTCGGTTTTGTATTTTTAATTGAGAATATCTATTAACCACATCTGTTCACTATTATTCAGTTACAAATGATTGTCTCACTGATAGTTTATAGATCTTTCGGCTGACAGTAAATACCATTTTAAGAATGTAATAAAATGAATAATTTATTTAATGTGAAATACTTAAGTAAGAATAACAGGTATTTTAAAATTTTATTGCAGATCTTGATGCTATTGAAGTATAATTTATCAGCAATCTAATGATGAATTAATAACTGCTATACTTATAATATCGAAAAATCATCAAATTGAAAGATATCTTTCTCTTAAGTTAAACAGCTAAAATATCAGGTTTATCTCTTACTAATCCAGTCATGGTAATGTTTCTTTCTGTGGTTGTCTTAGGTTGAGTTTTCAAACGCTCTCTAACATCCATGCAGCGTTTATCCAGCATCAGTGAATTGTTTTTGCGATCTAGTTCATCGTTAACAGCATGCAGATTCTTTTGGAGACTATCCAATGAATGCCTAAGTAATACAAAAAAAGATAAATTAATTAACAAATATAAAATACATAAATAAACAGAATAAATTAATAAATATGAAGAAAGACATATATGATTTCATTAATCAACATTTACTTCCTTGTTGTTAAGTAAAACAGGATGAAACTGAAAGCAGAGTAAGTACAATTTTGACAGCAACGTCAGCATATTAGAAAAAAAATTGATAGAGACAAAACTACAGAATCGTAGCATATGGTTATTAATGAATGTGAGCCTACTCATGCATTGCTTGATACAGTGTAGCTGTGTGGGCGAGAAGCTTGCTTCCCAACAACATGGTTAAAGGTTCTGTTCCACTGCATGGAACTTTGGGCAAGTCTTCTATACTATCGCCCTGGGCTGACCAAAGACTTGTGAGTGGATTTGGTAGACGGAAAGTGAAAGATGCTCATTGTGGGTGGGGGGGTGGTAAGAAGCTAGCTTCACATCCCCATGGTTTTGGGTTCAGTGGCACCTTGGGCAAGTGTCTTCTACTGTGGCTTCAGGCCACCCAAAGCCTTGTGAGCCAATTTGGTAGACAGAAATTGAAAGAAGCCCATTGTATATATATATATATATATATATATACATATATATATATAAATACATATATGTATGTATACATATATATATATTTATATATATATGTATATATCTATGTATGTGTGTCTTTGTGTGAATAATATTTTCCCATAGAAAAGTAGACATTAAAATGACAATCATGATGATGGATGATGTGGATGGTTTTGATGAAGATGATGATGACGATGACGACGACGATGGTAGTGGTGGTGGTGGTGGTGGTGGTGGTGGTGGTGAGAGTGGTGATGAACTTACAAAACTCCATTACTTAGATGTGCTAAAAATCAGTGATATTAACGAAAAATGTTTGAAATCATAGAATGCTTAAACCAATCTGGTGTTCTTACTGCTTGCAACAGAGAAAATTCAATCTATTATAAAACTACATTTCTAACCTCCTTCTAAAATAATTTGCATATTATGACCCTAGAGAGAACAATGGAGGTCTAACAACCACCAAAGATTATGATTTTGAGTTAGTTACGTTTCATTTAGCTTTCAGCAGCCACAACCATGAATGCTCTCTGAAGCACACTGTTTATATATTATCCAATATCTAGAATATATCATCTCGTGGTTATAAATTTCAAAACTAGTATACAAGGAATATTAAGTAAAACACTGCCGATCCGATGAATGAATAATTCCATAGAGGAATATATTTTCAGTTGTATTTTAATGTAATATGGTGGTTGCTTATTCTACAACACCAGACATTTGACTCCCAATATTCTGAAGACACCCAAAATTGCCACAGAGTAAGGGCTGAAGATTAAAACACTGCCGATCCGATGAATGAATAATTCCATAGAGGAATATATTTTCAGTTGTACTTTAATGTAATTTTGTGGTTGCTTATTCTACAACACCAGACATTTGACTCCCAATATTCTGAAGACACCCAAAATTGCCACAGAGTAAGGGCTGAAGATTATATTCATTAAACAATTTTTCAAAAAATTTTCATAGATAAAGCAGAAAAGGCTGTGTAGTTAAGAAGCTCACATTGCAATCATGTGGTTTCAGGTTTGGTCCCACTGCACAACACTTTGGGTAAATTTCTTCAACCATAATCTCAGGTCAACCAATGCCTTGTGAGCAGATTTGGTAGATGGAGACCACGTGGAAACATGTTGTGAGAGTGTATATATGTTCCCTTCTGTTTTTAGTTATCTAAAATTCTTCCTCTGAGGGAGGAAATCATTTCTAACAAAGATCAAAGCTCCATCAATTAGAATCTAAATAAGAAAAACAGTGTTGCATTTTAAACTTGAGAAAAGTCTTGCATATTTTTACTGTTCCACATACAGAATGTATTTCTAATGTGTGAGTTAGTTGGTTGATTTCTTTTTCTGAAAACCCTAGAT
The DNA here is from genome assembly GCF_006345805.1 of Octopus sinensis. Lineage (NCBI taxonomy): Eukaryota > Metazoa > Mollusca > Cephalopoda > Octopoda > Octopodidae > Octopus > Octopus sinensis. The sequence goes on along the minus strand of NC_043003.1, from coordinate 61,562,256 downwards.
TATCCATTTTGTCACTTAGGTATTGACTCACAAAGCCAAGTTCACCAATTATTATTGGTATAAATGTGAAATTACAATTTGGACAGTGAAGCCGGAGGCTTCAAAGCAGTTGACCATAGTTATCCTCTTCTCTTTCATTTTCAAAGCGATATACACATCAGTAGGATAGCTGACCTCTATGATGGTATATAGTTTCCTTTTCCTATCCCAACCAACAATATCCAGCCTGTCTTTTATTTATTAGGTATTTTGTAGCTGTCACATATTCTTGCATTGCAAATGAATAGCCTTCAAAGTGTGATGTAATGTAGAGGTCACATGTCCAAGAGAGACTTCACTTTATGTCAATATTAGTCTTCTTTAAAGATCGTGAGCTGGCAGAAACATTAGTATGCCAGGTGAAATGCTTAGTGGTATTTTGTCTGTCGTTACGTTCTGAGTTCAAATTTCACTGAGGTCGACTTTGCCTTTCATTCTTTCAGGGTCGATAAATTAAGTACCAGTTGTGTACTGGGGTTGATCTAATCGACTGGCTCCCTCCCCCCAAAATTACAGGCCTTGTGCTTAGAGTAGAAAAGAATATTAGTCTCCTTTAAGGTGGTGAGCTGGCAGAATTGTTAGAATGCCAGACAAAATGCTTAGTGGTAGTTCGTTCTGAGTTCAAATTCCGTAGAGGTCAACTTTGCCTTTCATCCTTTCAGGGTCAATTAAATAAGTACCAGTTACACATTGGGGTCGATATAATCGACTTAATCCATTTGTCTGTCCTTGTTTGTCCCCTCGGTGTGAAGCCCCTTGTGGGCAGTAAAGAAATAAGAATTGTTAGCATGCTGGATGAAATTCTTAACAGCATTTCGCTCGTCTTTCTGAATTCAAATTCTGCTGAGGTCAGCTTTGACTTTCAGTCTTTCAGAATCAATGAAATAAGTACCAGGGTCATTTAATCAACTTAGCCCCGCCACCAAACATTCTGGCTTTGTGCAAAAATTTGAAACCAATATTACTGTCTTTCGTAAACATACCTATGCAGAGTCTTTTCCTGGGATGCTGAGCATTTTGCATCCAGGTCTTCTTTGAGGTGTTGTTAGTTCAGCTGTTTTGGGGTTGTTATGTGAGGTCTTCAGGAAGCGAATGGAGCTTGCTGCAGGCATGTAAAATATTGTTCCCTTCACTTTTGAGCACAGAGTTTATGTGTATGTGTGTATGTGTGTGTGCATGCATGCATGCATGTGGGCATGCAGTGTGGATGTATATTTATGTATCTATATAGCTATACTTATATTTATATATACAGGGGGTTGGACAAAATAATGGAAACACCTAGCATCATAGCATCATAATTTTCAAATATCTATAAAACTGTCAAAAGCTTGTTTATTTCTATGGTTTTTGATTTATTATTAGTGTTGCTTAATATGTTTTGCTAAAATTACTGTTTCTTTTCAGATATCATCAGAAAAAGGTAATTAAAATTCATTAAAATGACAGATCTATTGAACTTTCTAAGAGATCAAATTGTTGGTGCTCGTATGGCAGGTGCTAGCGTAACGAAAACAACTGAAATGTTTGGTGTATCAAGAAGTAGTGTCTTGAAAATAATGACAGCCTTTGAGAAAGAGGGGAAAAACCTCCTCTTCGAAACAAAACTCCGGAAAAAAAAACAAAGCCTTCAGATAGGGACCATCGGACTCTTACTCGAATTGTTAGAAAGGATCCCAAAAGTACAGCTCCCAAAATTACTGCAGAGCTTAATGACCACCTTGAGAAGCCAGCTTCCACAAAAACAAAGCTGGATTTCACAGGAGGGTTGCAACCAGAAAACCACTACTTTCAAAAACAAACATTACAAAGCAGTTAGAGTGGAGTAAAGACCTTCAGAATTGGTCCCTAGAGTAGTGGAAGAATGTTATTTTCTTAGATGAGTCATCCTTTACCTTATTTCCAACCAACAGCTGAGTATACATGTAGAGACAGCCAAAAGAAGCATTTGACCCGGACTCTCTTCTTCCAACTGTTAAACATGGAGGAGGATCTGTGATTATCTGGGGAGCTATATCTTGGAAATCCACCAGTCCAATGCCTTCCCTTAATGGTAGAATTAAAAGTCAAGACTATTTAAGCATTTTATCTGATCAAATTCATCCTATGTTTGTGGAGCTGTTTCAAGAGGGAAATGTAATCTTTCAGGATGATAGTGCACCAATTCACACAACTAAAGTTGTTACTGAATGGCACGAGGAACATTCTAGTGAAGTTGAGCATCTTACCTGCCTCTGCAGTCCCCAGAACTCAATATTATTGCTATCCTCCACCATCATCACTACAAGAACTGGAGACTGTTTTAGCTGAAGAATGGACAAAAATTCCTTTGGAAACAATTCAAACTTTGTACAAGTCCATATCTCATAGAATTCAAGCTGTAATTACTGCCAAAGGCTGTCCTACTCCATACTAAAATAAATTTGTTTGAAATTTTAAGGTGTTTCCATTATTTTGTCCAACCCCTGTACATATAAATATATACATACAGAACAAAGTGTGGTAATAAGAAAAAGAGATGACCAAGGAATACATGATTATCTTATCAATTTCATTAGTTAACACCCGTTTCTGCTATAAGATGTAGTGGACACATAGCTAAGTGCCTGAGTAACACTTTATAGCTTCATCAGAGCCTCAAGGTATAGTAATCCATTTGTTTTGGGGTTGCATGTGGGGTCATCAGGAAGTGAGTGGTTCCTGAGGAGCTTGCTGCTGATTTTCTTATCATTGCTCAATGCTCATCTACTACTTCACTCTGAAACATTTGTGTATTGAGTTCTACATCAGGTTATCAGTCTCACAATTCCTCAGCGAAATGTTAAAACACACACACACATGTAAAATAATGAGGGCAGCTATATGCAATTTAAAACCAAAACGGAAGAATTCACTTGTTACTAATTGTGGATGATGGTGCAGAGTAGCACCTACATTGCTAGAAATAGGAGGTAAAACACCCTCTCAGCTGCAATGAAGCACACGGCTATGTACTGACAGGAGCGCTAACTGCCCCACAGTGACACAGATCATGATACAGGAGTTCCAGTTTCATATGAAATTAAAGCTCTCCATTGATGAGCGGTTTGACCAAATCCTAATTTTTTTTTTTGGCTTGTTTCAGTCATTTGACTGTGGCCATGCTGAAGCACCACCTTTAGTCAAACAAATCGACCCCAGGACTTATTCTTTGGAAGCCTAGTACTTATTCTATCAGTTCCTTTTGCCGAACAGCTGTGTTACAGAGACATAAACACACCTACATTGGTCGTCAAGGAATGGTAGGAAGACAAACACAGACACACAAACATATATGTATATACATATATACAATGGGCTTCTTTCAGTTTCTGTCTAACAAATCCACTCACAAGACTTTGGTCAGCCGGAGGCTATAGTAGAAGACACTTGCCCAAGGTGCAACGCAGTGAGACTGAACCTGGAACCATGTGGCTGGGAAGCAAGCTTCTTACCACACAACCACACATGTGACTATGACTGTCAGTATATGTATATGTTTGTACGATTATATATAAAAGTAGAAGGTAAGATTATCTTCTTGTGTCAAGCCAACTCACAAGGGCCGGTTTCCCATTTTCATGGTGCATAAATTTCCCACCTGGGTGGGATGCTGGTCTGTGGCAGGATTATTAGTTTTTGCCAGCTGAAGGGACTGGAGCAACGTGAAATGAAGTGTTTTGCTCAAGAACACAATGTGTCGCCCAGTCCAGGAATAGAAACCACAATCTTATGATCATGAATCCAACACCCTAACCACTAAGCCATACACCTCCACTATGTATGTATGTATGCATGTATGCTTGTATGTATGTTTGTATGTATGCATACATGTATGTATGTATATCACGTGATCACATGACCGACCAGACCATCAGATGTTGCTACACATCGCTGGTCACAATGTGTTCGTATTGTTTTAGCCTTCAAAT
>NC_043003.1:61540767-61553267 GCF_006345805.1 Octopus sinensis | reverse complement strand
TGGCTTTCTCTCTCCTCTCTATATGTCTGTCTTTGTGTCTGTCTCTGTCTCTGTCTGCCTGTTGTTCTGTCTCTCCTCTCTCTCTATCTCTCCTCTCTCTCTATCTCTCTCTTTCTTTTGACTGTCTCTGTCCTTCTCTTTATCTCTCTGTCTCTGTCTGTCTGTCTATCCATTTTTCTGTCTGTCTGTCTGTCTGTCTCTCTCTCTCTCTCTCTCTTTCTCTCATATTCTTTTTATATGTGTGTAAGCACATGTCTCTGTAAGAGTATGAGACAAGGGAAAGTGCGTATGTCAATTGTGTTCAATTAATAAATTATAATGTTTCTTTTCTGTCTTTCTGTTTCTCTCCCTCTCTCTCTCTCCCTCTTTTTATCTATAAGTGTGTATTCCTCCTTGCATGTGTGTGTGTGACTGTTTGCCTCCAGTGCTAAAAAGTACTGTCATCAAACCCATTCACACATCCAGTCAGCCGAGCCAAATCATCAGGATTCAAACAGCTACACCCAGTTGTCTCATTCCATTTTTTTTACTTTTGTGTATCTCTTCAAACAATGCTTCAGCATTGGTCCCTGTGGGTCCCATCAAAATACAGTAGACATAGTTTACCTGCTTGGTTGAAGTTTGAACTTTTTCCCACAGGTAGTTGCAGATGTTTCCAGTCCCTCCTTTGGCATTTATTCCCAAGTGTATAGTGGTGCAATCATATTTCATTACCACTGATGATATTTTTCGTTCCAAAATGGTGTCACCTTCATGACTTTAGTGAATCGGAAGATGTTGGCAGATTTCAAATCAGTTTTCTTTGTACAATTCTGTGAGTTACCTTGGGGTTCCATCTTACGTAAACTAAAAGCAAGTCTGCTATGGATGATTTCATAATTAGAATCATGGAATCATGACAGCTATTTTGCATATTAATTACCACTTCATCGATAATCATCTGTCTGCTCAACAGGACCATATCATAAACACTTTCAATGTAATCATCAACACAAGAGGGGTGTGTGTGTGTGTGTGTGTGTGTGTGTGTGTGCATGTGTGTGTCAATGTACACACACACACAGATGAGAGGAGTGCTGTAAAGTTCCTGGTTTTAAGGGCATCGTGAAATGTCTGGTTGAAGGGTCAACCTTCCGAGTTCTTTTACAAGGCTTTGAAAAACTGAAGGACCACTAAAATAACTGTGTGAACCTGAGAAGGGAATATGTTAAATATAATCATAATTAACTGATCCTCCTGTATTTGCTTTTATCCAAATCCAGGAACAATTTTCAGCCTCCCCTCCCACTTCATGTGTATGTATGTATATATATATATATATATATATATATATATATCAGAGGAATTCACAGGCAATAACTGAGGAATTCAAGACAGGATGCCCCTGGGAGCTCCTCTATGCTGACGACCTTCCTCTAATTGCTGAGTCACTATCAGAACTAGAGGAGAAGTTTCAAGTGTGGAAACAAGGATTAGAATTGAAGGGCCTTAGAGTCAACCTAGCTAAAACCAAAGTCCTAATAAGTAGGAAGGCAGGCAAACCACAAATCCCTTCAGGTAGACGGCCCTACTCGATCTGTAGAAAAAGGGTAGGTAGAAACTCTATAAGATGTACCCAGTGTAAGCTATGGACACATAAGAGGTGCAGTGATATCAAAGGAAGGCTAACTGGGAAGATAGTTTTTGTATGTGGCAGATGGTCAGGAGCAATAAACACTGAAAATGTGCAGAGAACAACTTCTGTCACATTCCAGGGGGAAAAACTAGAAGTAATTGATAGCTTCTGTTACCTTGGTGACCAAGTCAGTAGCGGGGGAGGGTGCACTGAAAGTGTAGCTACTAGAATAAGAATAACCTGAGCAAAGTTAGAGAGCACTTACTTCTGCTGGTTACAAAGGGCCTCTCGCTCAGAGTAAAAGGTAGACTGTATGATGCATGTGTATGAACAGCCATGCTACATGGCAGTGAAACATGGGCCATGACTGCTGAGGACATGCGTAAGCTTGCAAGGAATGAAGCCAGTATGCTCTGCTGGATGTGTAATGTCAGTGTGCATACTCGACAAAATGTTAGTACCTTGAGAGAAAAGTTGGACCTAAGGAGCATCAGACATGGTGTGCAAGAGAGACAACTGCGCTCATATGGTCATGTGGCAAGAATGGATGAGAATAGCTGTGCGAAAAAGTGCCACACCCTAGTGGTTGAGGGAACTTGTGGAAGAGGTAGATCCAGGAAGACCTGGGACGAGGTGGTGAAGCACAACCTTCGAACATTAGGGCTCACTGAGGCAATGATTAGTGACAGAGACCTTTGGAAATATGATGTGCTTGAGAAGACCCAGAAAGCCAAGTGAAACCATAATTTGTGGCCTATGCCAGGGGTGTAACCAGCCCACTTATGCGTACCTTTCTTCACTGGACACTAAACTCTGCTTGCGAAGACCTGTTGAGGCAAGTGAAATCGAAATCGAAATCAAATTTGATGATTGACATCGAAAAATACCTTAGGAATGAGAACCCAGGTTTGAAATTTCCCCAAAACAACTGATGAAGGCTGGAGGGTATATCAGCCAAAATGTTGTGTTAACTCTTATATAGAACTATATAAGAGTTTGTTATTAGTAGACTTGGCTCAGGAGAATCAAGCATATTTTGGCGCTAAATTTGAAATCATGATATCAAATTAGCTGACATTCCTTCTTGCAATTTTGCAGAGGAAAGATGCAATCCTTATTCCACTTTGTTTTTTTGGGTTTTTTTCACATGCCTATGAAAATATAGTGTTAAGTTTTGTGGTTTCAGATTGTTTTGACACCTATTTTTAGCAAAGATGGTGTTTTTTTTTTTTAAAAAACCCACACTTGTTATATATAATTCTTTTATAAATATCTATTAATTTTGCCCATATGGTTTGAGCTTGCAGCCGCTAACATTGTCTTTCATGAGTATGAATGTTCTATCTTTATTTATACATACATACATACATACATACATACATATATATATATATATGACCATTCCTAAATACAATATATATATATATATATATATATATACATACACACACACACACATATATATATATATGCATATCATCATCATCATCATCATCATCGTTTAACATCCATCTTCCATGCATGCATGGGTAGGATGGCTGACAGGAGCTGGCCAGGCAGAAAAACCACCCTAGGCTACTGTATCTATTTTGGCAGGGATTTTACAGCTCGATGCCCTTCCTAACACCAACCACTCCAGTGTATGTGTGTGTGTGAGTGTCAGTGTGAGTGAGTGAAGGTGCATGGCCTATTGGTTAGGCATGTTGCACTCATAACCATGAGATTGTGGTTTCAATTCCCAGAGCAAAACTCTTCATTTCATGTTGCCACAGTCCACGCAGCTGTAAAGCAGCAAATGAGTAATTCTGCAATGAACTGGCATCCCATTCAGAGGGAATGTTGGCTTGCTCACCAATTCAGTGGAGGAGACTGTGGAACGTAAATCTCAATATACCTGAACATTGTTGTTGTAAGCCTCAGACCTTTAAAGATTGTGTTTTTCCTCTGTGAGCATCTCATCTTCTGTAAGATATGATTTGAGTGAGTAGACATATGATGGCATTCCAACCATGACCATCCAGTTATTTTCTCGAACATCGCTTGTGTAGGACAAGCAATGTTCAAGACAATGGAAAACTATGGAGTTGCAAGAATTCCTTGGTCTTATGAAGCATAAAGCACCCTCACTAGTGCTGGTGGTGGCGGTAGTGATGATGATGATGATGGTGGTGGTGGTGGTGTCACTCTTTCTTTACTCTTTTACTCTTTTACTAATTTCAGTCATTTGACTGTGGCTATACTGGAGCACCACCTTTAGTCGAGCAAATTGACCCCAGGACTTATTCTTTGGATAAGCTTCCTTGGAAGTCTAGTACTTATTCTAGCAGTCTCTTTTGCCAAATTGCTAAGTTACGGGGACGTAAATACACCACCATCAGTTGTCAAGCAATGTTGGAGGACAAACAAAGACACAAACATATACACACACATACATATATATATATACATATATACATATATATGACAGGCTTCTTTCAGTTTCTGTCTACCAAATCCACTCACAAAGCTTTGGTCAGCCTGAGGCTATAGCAGAAGACACTTGCCCAAGGCACCACACAGTGGGAATGAACCAGGAACCATATGTTTGGTAAGCAAGCTACTTACCACACAGCCACTCCTGCACCTGGTAAGAGTTGGCAATGATGATGGTGGTGGTGTGATGATGATGATGATGATGATGAGGAGGAGGAGGAGGAGAGGAAGCGAATGGAAATGATAGGAAGGTGTGATGTGAGAGAGAACTGGCAGCTATCTCTTGCAGGTTGAGTGATTGAATTCAGAATCTGTGTGTGTGTATGTGAGTGTTTATTGGTAATTATTTACTATAATAATACTCTTAAGTTTTTCTCTGTCACAGCACATGAATGAAAAAGGAAGGAGTGATAGAGGAATAAGGAAGGAAGGGGTGATGGTAAACTTAGTAGTGGGAGCGTTTCAACGCTATGTGAGTATATGTGTGTGTATGTAAAAGGGAGATATGTGAATGTGTGTGTGTTTGCCAGCTAGTTTAATTATATTTCCCATTCCTGACTTGCACTTCTGTTGCAAGTGAATTTGCTCACACCATAACAATTGCATTATGAGTTATTAGAAATACACATCTACTGTTTGTTATATTCTTAATTTTTTCTTTTGTGATTATAATAATAATAATAATAATAATTTTTTTTTTAGACGTTTATTAGTACAACACCACAACCCCCCCCCCCCCGCCAAATATATGGCACACTAGGCATAACAACAACATGAACTTCCAACCTGTTGTCTCTTGAGGTCTCTGGGTGAGACTTGGAGCCAACTTGTACAAATATAAAGCAAAAGTCAAACAGAATAATAATAATAATAATAATAATAATAATAATAATAATAATAATAATAATGTAGGTGCAGGAGTGGCTGTGTAGTAAGTAGCTTGCTTACCAACCACATGATTCCGGGTTCATTCTCACTGAACTATAGCCTTGGCCGACCAAAGCCTTGTGAGTGGATTTGGTAGATGGAAACTGAAAGAAGCCTGTCGTATATATGTATGTGTGTGTATATGTTTGTGTGTCTGTGTTTGTCCCCGCAACATCGCTTGACAACCGATACTGGTGTATTTACATCTTTGTAACTTAGTGGTTCAGCAAAAGAGACCGATAGAATAAGTACTAGGTTTCCAAAGAATAAGTCCTGGGGTTGATTTGCTTGACTAAAAGGCAGTGCTCCAGCATGGCCGCAGTCAAATGACGGAAACAAGTAAAAGAGTAAAAGCGAGTAGTAGTAGTAGTAGTAGTAGTAGTAGTAGTAGTAGTAGTAGTAGTAATAATAATAATAATAATAATAATAATAATAATAATAATAATGTAGGTGCAGGAGTGGCTGTGTAGTAAGTAGCTTGCTTACCAACCACATGATTCCGGGTTCATTCTCACTGAACTATAGCCTTGGCCGACCAAAGCCTTGTGAGTGGATTTGGTAGATGGAAACTGAAAGAAGCCTGTCGTATATATGTATGTGTGTGTATATGTTTGTGTGTCTGTGTTTGTCCCCGCAACATCGCTTGACAACCGATACTGGTGTATTTACATCTTTGTAACTTAGTGGTTCAGCAAAAGAGACCGATAGAATAAGTACTAGGTTTCCAAAGAATAAGTCCTGGGGTTGATTTGCTTGACTAAAAGGCAGTGCTCCAGCATGGCCGCAGTCAAATGACGGAAACAAGTAAAAGAGTAAAAGCGAGTAGTAGTAGTAGTAGTAGTAGTAGTAGTAGTAGTAGTAGTAGTAGTAAATAATAATAATAATAATAATAATAATAATAATAATAATAATCCTTTCTATTAAAGGCACACTGCCTGAAATTTAGAGGAAGGAGACTAGTCGATTGCATTGACCCCCCACCCCCAGTGTTTCACTGGTACTTAATTTATCAACCCCAAAAGGATGAAAGGCAAAGTTGACCTTGGCAGAGTTGGAACTCAGAATGTAAAGACGGACGAAATGCCACTAAGGATTTTGGTCCAGCGTACTAACGATTCCATCAGTTCGCCACCTTAATAATAACAGTAGTAGTAGTAGTAGTAGTAGTAGTAGTAGAAATAGTAGTAGTAATGTACATTATTTACTATCAAAGCATTTCATCTTTGACCTGGTTATTGTTACTCTACAACAATATATCTTTCCTAGCTCACAGATGCTACGAGGTTCTGTAGCAAGTTAATAAGTCACAGGTGTGCGATGAAAGACATCGATACCTAATAATGTGTAATTGTCTATTTCTTTATTGCAAAATAATCACAAAGCAAATACAACAGACCATATTTGTTTTTAATCGCTACAATGGCTAAGCTACAATGCAATTGTTATAATTGTTATATATCGTTAGTATATAATTATATGGCGACCTTTGCACACAGATCGTATTTTACACATTTTCGACAACATACTTATTGACATTTTTTAATCTTTCTTAATATAAACTCAATACATTATCTTACATGACACGACGGTGATGATGATGATGATGATGATGATGATGATGATGACGGTGGTGGTGGTGATAATGATCATCATCATAGTCACTATCATCATTTAACATTTGTCTTCCATGATGTGGTATGGGTTAGATGGTTTTGCAAGCCAGAAGAGAGTGCCAAGCTGTACCGTCAGCTTTGGCATGGTTTCTACAGCTGGATGCCCTTCCTAATATAAATCACTATACAAAGCAGTTGGTGTTAGGAATGTCTATGTGTGTGTATATATATATATATCAAAATAAGGAACAAGGATATCTGGAGGTAATGCAGTACAATCGTTTCATGCAACTCCATTTAATTGAACAATGCAATCACTACATCAATTTAAAATGTAGAGCATGATTGCATTGTTCAATTAAATGGAGTTGCATGAAACGATCGTACTGCATTACGTCTCTTGTTGCTTATTTTGATTTTAATCACCTTATTTTGAAATTGTATGGATAATACCATACTAAATTCTGGTGTATCAACTTAGGTACCATTTTCATTTGAATCTATATATATATACACACATATAAGAGGGATGACCACTACATGGACATTCATTATGCTAAAAGTAGATCCACTATGGTCTTACCACTAAGAAAGGAATGTTCTCAAGAAAATTTAGGAAACGCCAGAACGTTTGCTAAATTTTCTTGAGAACATTCCTTTCTTAGTGGTAAGACCATAGTGGATCTACTTTTAGCATAATGGATGTCCATGTAGTGATCATCCCTCTTATATGTATGTAATATAATTTTTCTGAATCTTCAGATTTTAATATGCTAGACCACTGGTTTTAAATTGATATTAATCAAATTAATATTCAATTTTTCACTCTTATTATTTTAAATATATATATGTATGTATGTATGTATGTGTATATATACATGCATACACATATAAATAAAATATGGGGGTTTAGTTCAAAGGTGATCTAAATGATTAGGTATGCTAGATAAGCATTGTAACAGATTACTAGGTCTCCAAGACTTTAGCCAAGATGGTAGTTATGGGGCCATTGCAGATTTCCAATATATATATATATATACCTTCTTTAACAATTATACATACACAAATATATATATATTGATAGGTTTACTCAACAGATATATATATATATATATAATATATATATATATATATATATATATATATATATATATATATATATATATATATACATACATACATATAAATTTGACATGGGCGATTCTTTCTAGTCTTGGGATTCACGGTCAAACGGATGCATGGAATTGCATGAAAAATTACACAGATGTGTAGAATCTGGTGGTATTGCTGGGCTTTGTATTTTTTCATTGCTCCCATAGTTACCAAGATAATCTACTTGTGTTTATGAATGAGAAGAGAAGGGCTAATAGATGAATAAGGAAGGAAGGGGTAATTTCATACTTGGTAGTGGGATGATGAAAATTGTATGCTGAAGAAAATAAATCAAATAGCGTTTCAACTCTGTGTGAATATATGTGTGTATGTGTGTGTTTGTGTGTGTGTGTGTGTGTGTGTGTGTGTGTGTGTGTGTGTGTGTGTGTGAGAGTGTGTGTGTGCAATGGAAGTATGATGGTTCATCTTTGTTTGCTTAGTAGTTGGGTTTATTTTTTTATTTGGTTGAATCTTGCTTGTTTTTTTTTTTTTGTTCAGTTACTTTTAGCATTTTCACAGGAAAAAGTCATTCTAAAATTGTTTTGTAATGTAAGTGTGCCCAAACAAGTTGAATGCTTACACAGATCATAGAATAAGTACTAGGCTTAACAAATATGTCCTCGGGTCTCGATTTGTTCGACTAAATCCCTTCAAGGCAACGCTCCTGCATTGCCACAGTCAAATGACATGAACAATTAAAGAAATAAAGGAATATGATAGGTTTTCAGTTTTCATCTACAAAATCCACTTTTGGTCGACCTAGGGCTATAATAGAAGATGCAAGTTGAGTACAGAGCAGTAATAAGGAAATGAGATGACAAAAAACATAAGCAATCATCTAATGTACTTCATAAGATGATCATTTATTTCTTTTCATCTTATTTTCTTATGTGTGTGTGTGTGTTTATGTGTGCATGTGAGTGTGTGTGTATTTGTGTGTTTGTGTGAGTGTGTGTGTATGTGTGTATGTGTGTTCATGTGTGTGTGCATGTGAGTGTATGCGTATTTGTGTTTGTGTGAGTGTGTGAGTGTGTGTGTGTATGTATGTATACATGCATGTGTGTATGTATGTGTATGTGCATGTGAGTGTATGTGAGTGTGTTTGTGTGAGAGTGTGTGTGTGTATAGGTACAGGCATAGATGTGTTTGCTTCCTAAGCACATGGTTGCAGGTTCTGTCCCACGGAGTGGCACTTTGGGTTAAGTGTCCTCTACTATTGCCTTGAGCTGACCAAAGCCATGTGATTGGATTTGGAAGATGGAAACTGTAAGAAGCCTACATTATTTACATTTGATGGATAATTGTCCTCATATTGTTTGTTGTTAACATGTTTTGGCTGATATACCTTCCAGGCTTCACCAGGTGACTTGGGAAAATTTCAAACCTGGGTTCTCATTCCTAATGTATTTTTCGATGTTGTTGTTATTATTATTATTATTATTATTATTATATTATTATTATTATTATTATTCAGGTTACTTCCTGGAATCGAACTTGGAATCTTGGGGTTAGTAGCCAGCGCTCTTAACCACTATTCATATCTGGACTCGGTCTCTTAACCACTACCGTCGGCAATTATGGAGTGAATTTTTAGGGCTTATAAATCTAATATTTTTCTATCCTTCCTTAATACCGGTTTCTATATGTAATTCATATCTGCACTCGGTCTACTTAGGAGGTTGTTGTGTCCTAGTGTATGTGCTGCTTCTTTTAGTTTTCGTATTTTCCGGTGGTGTTTTCTATCTATTATTTTTTTAACTTCATCCCATAGGGGGAGGTGGTCTCCATTTTTCCATACATGATCAGCTATACCTGGTTTATAAATATTTCCTCGTGTCACAGCTTTGCGATGTTCGGCTACCCTTGTTTTGAAGGGGCAGCATGTTTCACCTTTGTATAACCTACCACAGCTGCATGGGATGGAGTACACACAATTTTTGGTCATATTCTCTTCTATTGGTGGTTTTATTTGAAGGAGATATTTATAGAACTGAAAGAAGCCTGTCATATATATGTTTGTATATGTATATATGCATAAGCATGTGTGTGAGTGTGTGTTTGTCCCTGCCACTACTTGACAACTGGTGTTGGTGTGTTTACATCCCATTAACTTAGCTGTTCAGCAAAAGAGAGTGATAAAATAAGTACCAGGCTTAAAAAGAAAAATTAGTATTGGGGTCAATCCATTCAACTAATAATTCCTAAAGGTGGTGCCCCAACATGGCCACAGTCTAATGACTGAAACAAATACAAAATGAAAGATATATATATATATTTTATTTCTTTTATTTGTTTGTCATTCGACTGAGCCATGCTGGAGCACTGCTATAAGTCAAACAAATAGACCCCAGGACTTATTCTGTGTTAGCCTAGTACTTATTCTATGGGTCTCTTTTGCTGAATAGCTAAGTTACATGGATGTAAACACAACAACATCAGTTGTCAAGTGATGGAGGTGGTGGGGAACAAAATATATACATATACATATATATATATATATATATATATATAATATATATATATTATATATATATAATATATATATATATATTGTTGAATTTTCTGCTGCTTTTAAATAAAGTATATATATATATATATAATATATATATCAGTAAATAAATGGAGTTGAACACAAGTGTTATTCAAAGAATTTGAATAGCACCTGCATTCAACTCCATTTATTTACTTATACTATACAAATATTTGCACATTAACCTGGAGTTTCTACCTTTGAAAAGGTCACTACATCCTTGTTACTTGCATGAATTTTGCTACCCTGGTAACTGTTTATTGAATTTTCCATGTTAACGGCAAACAAAGGATAATTCATTCATCCATTTATATATATATATACAATGGGCTTCTTTCAATTTCCATCTACCAAATCCACTCACAAGCTTTGGTCAGCCGGAGGCTATAATAGAAGACACTTGCCCAAGGTGCCATGCAATGGGATCAAACCAAGAACCATGTGTTTGGGAAGCAAGCTTCTTACCACACAGCCATTCGTATACATTCATATGTGTGTGCATGTGTCCATGTGTGTGTGTGTGTGTGCGAGTATTAATTAGCAGAACTGTTGCACAGCATTTAGAGATGCAAGGTTGACATGTAGAACTGTTGTTTTGATAAACTTATTTTTAGTTTCTCTTTGAAGTTTGATGTTGTAGTTAAAACATATTTTTTTTTTTTTTTTTTTTCATCTCCTGTCTATGCTCAGGAAAATGTTAGCACTTTGCAATTTCTTTTTCTAGAATCTTGTAACACATTCTCCTGACCACAGAAAAAAAAAAATACTGCGTAGCTGGTCGTATTATACAGAAATTTAGAAAGAGAGCAATTGGGCCACCCTAATTTACATAAGAGAGCAAGCATTGCAAGCATACATTAATTAATAGAAGCCTGCTCAATATTAGTTTTTTTTTCAGGTGATGGGGATAAAAGTAAATGTACTTTAGATTCATGGATGTATTTTTGTACTTTTATGCAAATTATAGCAAATTATTTTAGTTCTATCTGATTTTGAGTATACTATAAATAAGGATGTGGAGGCACATGGCCTAGTGGTTAGAGCAGCGGATTCGTGGTTGGGGGATCACGGGTTTGAATCTCTGACCAGGCGGTGTGTGTGCTTATGAGTGAAACACCTAAGCTCCACGCGGCTCCGGCAGAAGGTAATGGCGAACTTCTGCTGACTCTTTCACCACACCTTTCTCTCACTCTTTCCTCCTGCATTTGCAGCTCACCTGCGATGGACCAGCGACCTGTCCAGGTGGGGAACTTATACACCAAGGTAACTGGGAAACTGGCCCTACAAGCCAGGTGTGGCTTGAGAAGGAACAAGCATAAATAAGGATAAGATGCAAGTATTCTAAGACAGAGAAGACATGGGAGCAACAGTGGCTAAGAGGTGATTTCAAGAGCTGACCAAGAAACTAAAAGGTGATTCCTCAAAATCCTGAAATATCCAAACCAGTGCCCCACTAATTGCAGTTTAACCCTCTCGATATCAACCCACCTGAGTCAGCCCCAGGTTCAATGATATGAACGTTCTATTTTGAAGTAATTTAAAGTATAACCTTCTCTCATAATACCATGCTAATTAATGTTCCAAAATCCCAGTTTAATAATGACAAAGTTATTTTACTTACATTATTTACATTTGACGGATATTTGTCCTCATCTTGCTTGTTGTTAACACAACGTTTTGGCTAATATACTCTCCAACCTTCTTCAGGTGTCATGGGGAAATTTCGAACATGTGTTCTCATTCCTAAGGTATTTTCCGATGTTATTATTATTATTATTATTATTATTATTATTATTATTATTATTATTATTAGTGTTCAGGTCACTGCTTGGAATTGAGCTCGGAATCTTGGGGCTAGTAGCCTGTGCTCTTAACCACTATGCCATATAGAAGTGTATTATTTTACTTAGTTCTTCATTATTTTCAAAATTTATTGAACAAGAAAAATCTGGTAATGAAAGGGCTAAAGTTATATCTAAGGTCTAGCAGGAAACTGTGAGCCCAAACCCTCATTGTCATGTAGGGGCCTTGGGAAAGGAAAAAGGCTAGATGAGTCAATCTGGATGGCAAATCATGGAGAGGAATCCCCCAGTTGGTCAGGTGCCCTCTTTGAGCCCCTCCCAGCAAATCCACTGTATGTACAGCTCTTCAGCCCTCTAAGGCAATCCACCCGAGAGGTGGCCACTCTAAA
>NC_043003.1:61513267-61538267 GCF_006345805.1 Octopus sinensis | reverse complement strand
TAGTATTGAAGTGGAAAAGACTTCACAAGTTGATAATCAATCACATGCAAAGCGATCGTTAGGATTGTTTGGTGTTGTCATGTTGTTGTTGGGTATAACGGGGGGGAAAAGGAACCAGCTTTTTAAATGACCAAGTGTAATAAACAATGTGAGCAGAGGGGGAACACTGTCACTGGAGAGTGTATCTGTGTGTGTGTGTGTGTGTGAAAGATAGAGAGTGATAGAGTGTGCGTGTGCGAGTGCAAGAGAGAGAGAGAAAACCGTGTGTGAAAGAGAGAGATAGAGTGTGTGTGTGTGTGTGTGAGTGAAAGCGAGAGACAGACAGACAGACTCTGTGTGTGTGTGTGTGTGTGTCTGAAAGAGAGAGACAGACTATGTGTGTGTGTGTGTGAAAGGTAGAGAGAGAGAGAGTGTGTGTGTGTGCGTATAAGTAAAAGAGAGAGAGACAGACTGTGTGTGTGTGTGTGTGTGTGTGTGTGTGTGTGTGTGCATGTATGTGTGTGTGTGTGTGCGTGCGTGCGTGTGTGTGTAAGTGGGTGATGGCTTTATGCTTGAGAATGAAGGGTTAAAGCATGAGTGAAAGTGGGGACAGAGTAGGTCCTGGTTGCATAAGGGCTACATGACTACTCTCATTTAGAAGAGGGTGGGAAAATGATTAGAAGGTGAGTAGAGATGGAAAGAGTGGAGGCAAGTGGGGACAGAGTAGGTCCTTGTTGCATAAGGTGAGTAGAGATGGTAAGTGGAGGTGAGAGGCTTAGTGGTAATGGTGCTACGCTCATGATAGTAAGATTGTGGTTTCAATTCCTGGACCAAATAATGTGTTCTTGAGCAAGACACTTCATTTCATGTTGCTCCACTTCATTCAGTTGGCAAAAGGAGTAATCCTGTGATGAACTGGTGTTCCATCCAGGGGGAAAATATGTATGCCACAGACTCTAAGAATCCAGTCCTATGGCTCAGGAAGGACCTTTAATTCTTTTTGATAAATAGTATGGATGTATGGAGGGAAAGTTAGATGGTTAGATATGGGAATGGGTTAGGGGGTGGATATTATGAAGGACTGACGTTGAGGGAAGTAGGGGAAGACAGGGAAGAGAGGAGGGAGACAATTATAGAAATTGGGTAGGGTTGAAGGGGTTGAAGGGTGACCAATAACATACAAGCTGGGGGAAGTAGGGGAGAGGAGATGACTAAAGTGCAAAAAAAAGGGGATCGGCTGGTGAAGAGCAGCAGAATAATAATGATGATGATGATGATGATGATGATAATAATAAAAAAATAATAATAATAATAATAATAATAATAATAATAATAATAATAATAATAATAATAGTAATAATATTTTATAGGATTGAGGTAACTCCTCCAGTAGGTATATAGAAGCAAAAAAAGAGAAGAGTGCCATTGTTATCAAGTGAACGATATTTTGGCATCTAGTGTGCCTTCCACAAGTTCAAAAAATAAACTTGATAACAATGGCTTTCTTTTTTTTTTTGCTTTAACCATCATCATCATCGTTTAACGTCCGCTTTCCATGCTAGCATGGGTTGGACGGTTCAACTGGGGTCTGGCAAGCCCGAAGGCTGCACCAGGCCAGTCAGATCTGGCAGTGTTTCTACAGCTGGATGCCCTTCCTAACGCCAACCATAATAAGAGTAATAACAATAATAATAATAATAATAATAATAATAATAATAATAATAATAATAATAATAATAATAATTTAAACTAAAGAAGAACAAAAAAAAAGAAAAAGTATGGAAGGAAAAGAAAATGTATGGTCAGTTTGCAAGAGATGTGAATGCCAAGACAGATACAGAAGACCGGTGGCTATGGATGGCGAGGAGTGACCTGGAGATAGAGACAGAAGCACTCATATGCACAGCTCAGGAACGAGTGTTAAGGACCAACTATATGAAGTGCAGAAATAGACATCACTACAAATGCAGAATGTATGATGAGAGGGATGAAACGGTATGGCACATTGTTAGCGAATGCCCGAAATTGGCACAATGCAAATACAAAAGATGCCATGACAATGTTGAAAGAATGATCCATTGGGGACTCTGTGGAAATTACAGCTTCCAAAGAGCAAGGACGTGGTATGAGCGAACTCCAGTATGAGTCACCGAAAATGAGAATTGCAAAATCCTGTGGGATGCAATGATCCAGTGCGATCACTCAACCAGACATTGGAAACTGGACATTGTTGTAGTGAATAAAAAAAAAAACATGTATGATAATCAACTTAGCTTGCCCTAATGACAACAGGATCAACATGAAAGAAGAAGAAAAAATAAACAATTATGATGGTTTAAAGTGGGAAATACAAAGGTTGTGGTCAATGAAGAGAGTAGACGTGATACCAATAGTAACTGGTGCACGTGGAAGTATCAACACTCAATGACCAACATGGCTGAAAGAAAGATCTGGTGCAAGTGTGAGGGTAGAACACCTACAAAAATAAGCATTGCTTGGAACTGCAAGAATTCTTTGCAGGGTTCTTGAAGCATGACCAGTAAAATAAGGGTCACCTTAGTCTGCTGGCTGACACTTTCCATTATGTGCAGCAAAATAAGCTATGAGTCTTCATATAATAATTGCTTTCATTGGCTATGGGTGCGTAGATGAGAGGAGACATCACAAGGACAGATAAGAATTTGTGTGAGAATTTAGATAAAGGATGAGGAGAAAGAAATGGAAAAAGAAGTGAAATGCAATAAAAGTATGTGATAAGATGAGTGATGCAATCCTCTTGATACAGGAGAAACTCCAATTAGGGCCAATCAAAGAACTCTACTGATCCAGGATTGCCCTTGCCACCAAAAAGCACAAACCTGCTCACTTGCTCTCCAATCTACTGGTGAAGAAGGCAACATGTGGTTGGGTAGGTTGTAAGAGTGTGGGGCAGTCATGGGGAATGGGGAAGACACGTGATGATGGGGATCCTGATACTTCATCTCCACTATTCTTTCTCCCTTTCCTTCTGCAACAAGACACTTATTCTTGTCCTTCTTTCTTACTTTTAGCCTCTCTACTGCTAGCACAAAGCCATCTCTCTACTGCAGCCCACTTCTGTCCAAGAGTCTTGTTTTGACAGTCATTCGGTGACCTCACTGGTACTGGTGCCACAAAAGAATAAAAAAATAAAGCCACCACCAGCCATAGAAACCTTGCCCAAGCAGACCCTGGAGACGAATGCAGCTCTCTGCCTAGTTAGATCCTGTTGATTAAGCCATTGCATGCGACCATGGAACACAGATGTTAAATAATGATGATGATGATGATGATGATGATATATCTACACATACACACAGATACAAACACACACACACACACACACACACACATTTATACATTTATACACATGGACGCACACACACATACACATGGACATACACAGACATAGACACATATACACACATGCATTTATACATTTATACACATGGACATACATGTATATAGACATGTTGACATTTTGTTATGTTTTTCTTTCATGGTTCGTCATGCAGGTGGAAAATGTTGCATATGGCAATTACACAATACCAGATAAAACAGACAAAACATGTTAGAATAAAAAAAGTCCCAACAGAAGAAAGTAATTTTCACAATATAACATCGCATATCAAAGTGCAGGACAAACAAACGAGAATAATTTAAAATTAGTTTACATTTGTTAATAAATGAAAAAAATATATAGTGAAACAATGGAAAGTTTGTAAGTTTAAAAGCAAGATAAAAATTTTTTTAGATATTGATAATAATAATGATAATAATAATGATAATATCGGAATGAATCTATGTTGTTTATTCATTAAAGTTAGCAAATGTTAATGTAAGTTATGATATTTCGGTAATATATGGAATTGTACATCAGGTAAGTATCATTATCATCATCATCAGTGTCAACACCACCACTGTCATCATTGCTGCCGCCACCACTACCACCACCACCACCACCACCACCACCACCACCACCATCATTGTCATCATCATTGTTGTTTTAATGTCCACTTTTCTATGCGTGCATGCAATCGGAGAGAGTTTATTCAAGGCAGAATGTCTACAGTTGGATGCCTTTCCTGTTGCTAACTTTCACCTGTTTCCAAGCTGACATGGTTTCGCATAATATTGGACACTGCTTGCATGACTGTGACATTCATATACACCTATCATGTGATGTCAGGATACAAACATACATGCACACACACACCAACACACACACACACACGCGCACGCACGGACACAAGCACACACACACCCACACATACACACACACACGCGCACACACACATATACACACACACACACACAAAGTGTAAGATTAAATAAGATTAGTACCGTCTACAGTAGTATTTATTTCTTTATTGCCCACAGGTGGCTAAACATAGAGGGGACAAACAAGGACAGATAAAGCAATTAAGTCGATTACATCAAACCCAGTGCCTAATTGGTACTTATTTAATTGACCCCAAAAGGATGAAAGGCAAAGTCGATCTCAGTGGAATTTGAACTCAGAATGTAACGGCAGCCGAAATACCACTAAGCATTCCGGCCGGCATGCTAATGATTCTGCCAGCTGTCCAGGCTAGGATATCAGCTTATCATGAGTGACCTTCTCTTTGATGATGAGGGAGAGAGGCTCAGGACTACAACAAAAATGCCTGCTGCTTGTTTGAAAATCAAGCCATAAGCCTATAGCTTATCAATTTTCCTCCTATGTATATGCAGTGATAAGACAGCAACCTGGTAGAATCATAAGCATTTGAGACATAATGCTTTGCAACATTTTTCCAGCTCTTTTTGTTTTGAGTTCAAATACTGCTGGGGTTGACTTTGCCTTTCATTCCTTTGGAGATGATAAAATAAAGCACCACTCATGTACTTCAGAATTGCTGCCTCTGAATCCAACAATGGACTGGCATTCCACTCAGCGGGGAATGTTGTGATCTCAGTCACTTACATACCTATTTCTTTATTGCCCACAAGGGGCTAAATATAGAGGGGACAAACAAGGACAGACATAGGTATTAAGTCGATTACATCGACCCCAGTGCGTAACTGGTCCTTAATTTATCGACCCCGAAAGGATGAAAGGCAAAGTCGACCTCAGCGGAATTTGAACTCAGAACGTAACAGCAGACGAAATACAGCTACACATTTCGCCCGGCGTGCTAACGATTCTGCCAGCTCGTCACTTACATACCATGGAAACTGAGTCACTGGGTTTATAAGTCTTAAACTATATATGCCCATAAAAAGATGAAGTCTTAAAATTTCTCTGTATTTAGATTAAACATTATGGTAAGCTTTCACAATCTGTAAGAGAAGGACAGTATGCAACTGTTAGCTATGGGTGTCGACTACCTACTGAACATTTCGCATGTTCAGTCAGATGCTTCCTGGTAAGTTCATGTCCAACACATGTAGGAGCAGGTTTTGCGTTGCAAAAACGCAACCAGGAGTATATATGGGTTATGGCTCAAGAAAATATTGGATTCAATGTTTTAGCACAAAGGCAACAAGGGAAAGGGGGTGGTATAAGTTGATTACATTGATCCCAGTATTCAACTGGTACTTATTTTATTGAACCTGAAAGGATGAAGGGCCAAGTCGACCACGGTGGGATTTGAACTCAAAATGTCAAGGCAGAAGATGTTACTAAGTTCCAGCCTGCTAATGATTCAGCCAGCTCACTGCCTTTAGGCTTGAGAAAATATTTTTAAAATTGTGGTGATACCTTATCAGCAAGGTCAGGTCATTCTAGTGTAATGCAGTCTTGAGGAATATATGAAATAACAATGATTCTGATTGTTGGAATTTGTAAAAATAGAATTTAAAAAAAATTGTCGATTAGCATCAACTATGGTATTTGGTTGCCTTTAGATTGATAAGGGACTTGAGTTCAATTCCAGCCTGATTCACGCTTAAATTTTTCACTTGCTTCCTGATTGCTTATGTAAAATATATCCAATTGCATATATTCACATAATGCACACACACTTGTATATACATTTACTGTGTGAGTGTGTGTGTGTGTGTGTGTGTGTGTGTATGTGTGTGTGTGTGTAAAATATTTCAGTTGTGCTGTTTAGCTTCTGTTGAGATCTTTTTATTTACCTGTTTAGGCAGCATCCGTAGATCTCTCTTCTCTTTCTCACACACACACACAAAACACTCTCCTCCTCTCCCTCTTTCTCATTTTCTCAGTGTATCTTTGTATCTTTTACTTGTTTTAGTCATCAGACAGTGGCCATGCTGAGGCAACACATATACATATATACATATATACATACATACACACATACAAATATATGTGTGTGCATACATATATATATATTCTTTTATTCTTGTATTGGTTTCAGTCATTTGACTGCGGCCATGCTGGAGCACCAACTTTAGTCAAACAAATCAACGCCAGGACTTATTCTTTGTACCAGGTTCAGTTCCACTGCATTTTATTGGTTTCTTTTGCTGAACTGGTAAGTTACAGGGATGTAAACACACCAGTATCAGTTGTCAAGTGATAGTGAGAAGACAAACACAGACACACACACAACGTGCTTCTTTCTTTCAGTTTCTGTCAACCAAATCCCCTCACAAGGCTGTGGTTGGCCTGAGGCTATAGTAGAAGACATTTGCCCAAGGAGCCATGCAGTGGGACTGAACCTGGTGCCATGTGGTTGGTAAGCAAGCTTCCTATCACTCAGCCACACCTGCGCCCATATATATATATATATATATATGTACACACGTACATACATGTATATGCATATTCATATTATATGTATGTTTATATACATACATATATATATATATATATATATATATATATATATACTCGTGCCGGTGGCATGTAAGAAGTACCATCTGAATGTGGCCGATGCCAGTGCCGCTTTGACTGGCTTCCATCCCGGGGGCACGTAAAAAGCACCATCCAAACATGGCCAATTCCAGCGTTGCCTTGACTGGCTTCTGTGCTGGTGGCACGTAAAAAGCACCAACCGATCGTAGCTGTTGCCAGTCTCCCCTGCCACCTGTGCCGGTGGCAATTAAAAAGCACCAACTACATTCATAGAGTGGTTGGCGTTAGGAAGGGCATCCAGCTGTAGAAACACTGCCAGATCAGACTGGAGCCTGGTGCAGCCTCCTGGCTTCCCAGACCCCGGTCGAATCGTCCAACCCATGCTAGCATGGAAAACGGACGTTAAACGATGATGATGATGATGATGGGTCTGGTGGTACGTAAAAAGCACTATCCGACTCGTGGCCGATGCCAGAACCGCCTCGACTGGCTTCCGTGCCGGTGGCACATAAAATACACCATCTGACCGTGGCCGTTGCCAGCCCCGCCTGGCACCTGTGCAGGTGGCACGTAAAAAGCACCCACTACACTCACGGAGTGGTTGGCGTTAGGAAGGGCATCCAGCTGTAGAAACATTGCCAAATTAGACTGGAGCCTGGTGCAGCCTTCTGGCTTCCCAGAACCCCGGTCGAACCGTCCAACCCATGCTAGCATGGAGAACGGACGTTAAACGACGATGATGACGATGATGATATGTACACACTCACA
Source organism: Octopus sinensis (assembly GCF_006345805.1). NCBI lineage: Eukaryota > Metazoa > Mollusca > Cephalopoda > Octopoda > Octopodidae > Octopus > Octopus sinensis. The sequence goes on along the minus strand of NC_043003.1, from coordinate 61,530,694 downwards.
CATACATGTATATGTATATTCATATTATATGTATGTTTATATATATATATATCAGATATATATGTCAGTATATATGTATGCAAGTATGCATGTGTGTGTACCTGTGTGTCTATGTTTCGATTAGAATTCTGTGTATAAATCATAATTTCTTTTGTCACATTAAAATTCCATTCTAGACTACACACACAAAATCTTTTAAAAATTAACATGGAATCTCGGTAGACCATATATATAATACAACATAACTTAATACAAGAGATAAAAAACTGATTAACTTCTAAGATACAAGGTTACGGGGAAGAAGAATGAGATTGTGTGATGTTCATGCGTTTTCCAATATCGTGAACAACGTAGACGAAACAAAATAGATCCAACAATGTAATATAAGCAAACACAAGCAAAGAATGCGAGAACCGACATCGATTGTATAACATAGTGTAAGGGAAGTAACTCTAGATAACAGAATTTTAGACGTAAACACAGCGACAATTCTAGAATTCGTGTAACGGATTCTAGAAAACCCAGGTTCGTTGGAACATCTTGGGAATTCTAGAGTTTGCATTGCGTCCCAAGTTAAATCTATGGGAGGATATTAAGTTAGCACTGCATGCTAGCAAAATGTTTGTCTATGATTTATATACTTAGTTCATATAGCAGTCAGTTGAGTCTCTTTTATGAATGATGTGTATGTTATAGATTCAGCTATACGAGGATATTGTAGGGTTAATGTTTAGTCTTAGGTTAACCCTGATCGAGCTGACCTACGATTAAAGGTATACCAGCCATTACCAACCAGTCTTTTTTTTCTTTTTTTTTAGGCATAACGTATCTTGGACTACATTATAGAATGTAGCCTTTCTGTGTTGTAAGGTGACAAACTGTGATATGAAGAAGATTCGACTGTTATTTCTAGCAGGTCGAGTGACTGCACAGAAGTTCTCTGTCGTTCACCTTATGGGTATATTAGCAAATACTGAAAGCTGGAAGGGGCACAGTGTATCTAGGATTACATTGACCAATGTGTCCTTTCTATTTTAATGTGGTAGGGTGTAGTTTGAGAAGAGAGCGAGGGGGGAGAGAGAGAGAGAGAGATTCTGCTGCTATTTCTACCAAGTCAAGCAGCCACACAGATCCTTATTCCCTGGACTGAAAGGTCAACGGTTTTGACTATAGACACAGTGCAGCATTAGTAAAGAGATAGTGATGCAACCAATTGTCCAGCCAGCATATTTAATAAGTGGTCACCTTAACAAATTTCTATGTTATCTTCACTTTTGAAGCTGGAAATTTGTGTGATATCATCTGTTATCATAAACTGAGGCTATGCTGGGGCACCACGTTGAATTGTTTTTAGTTGAACAAATCGATATCACTACATATATTATTAAGCCTGGTAGCTATTCTATCAGTCTTACTTTCCTAAACTGCTCAGTTACAGAGATATAAACACACCAACACCAACTGCCAAGTGGTGGTGGTGAGAGGACTAACACAGACACAAAGACACACCTACACATTGAGGCGCAGGAGTAGCTGTGTGGTAAGTAGCTTGTTTACCAACCACATGGCACCGGGTTCAGTCCCACTGCGTGGCACCTTGGGCAAGTGTTTTCTACTATAGCCTCGGGCCGACCAAAGCCTTGTGAGTGGATTTGGTAGACGGAACCTGAAAGAAGCCCGTCGTATATATGTATATATATATATATGTGTGTGTGTGTGTGTGCGTGTGTGTTTGTGTGTCTGTGTTTGTCCCCTAGCATTGCTTGACAACCGATGCTGGTGTGTTTATGTCCCCGTCACTTAGCGGTTCGGCAAAAGAGACCGATAGAATAAGTACTGGGCTTACAAAGAATAAGTCCCGGGGTCGAGTTGCTTGACTAAAGGCGGTGCTCCAGCATGGCCGCAGTCAAATGACTGAAACAAGTAAAAGAGTAAAAGAGTATATATATATAATGTATATATATATATATATATCATCATCATCATCATCATCATCGTTTAACATCCGTTTTCCGCGCTAGCATGGGTTGAACAGTTCGACCGGGGTCTGGGAAGCCAGGGGCTGCACCAGGCTCCAGTCTGATCTGGCAGTGCTTCTACAGCTGGATGCCCTTCCTAACGCCAACCACTCCGCGAGTGTAGTATATTATATATATATATTATATATATATATATACATACACACACACACCACACAACCCACATATATATACATATATATATATCAATGTAATAAGTCAGTGATGGCAAATCTATAATGTGTGTCAGCAGTGACAAGCCATGTGTTTTCATATAATACCCAATGGACTTTGACTAAAAAGAAAAAACAATCTTTCAGCAGTATTATTTTATGAAAATTCTAAACAGTAGAACCAGCCATCGTTCATGAGTGAATGTGGTTTGGTAACATGTACAATGCATTCGCTAGTTGTTTCAAGTGCCCATGTGGTCACATGCAGACAGAGACACATTCTCAGCATTTTATCATTGACCTAGTGGGACGTCCAAGATGTGACAGGTGGAGGGAGTGAGGGCTGCCCAAGCACACTGGTTGCTATACATTACAGCTGAGTAAACTGGAGCAACATGAAACAAGGAGCCTTGCTCAAGGGCACAGTCTAGGTATGAGTAGATATAACATGTATATATACATATACTCTTTTACTCTTTTACTTGTTTCAGTCATTTGACTGCGGCCATGCTGGAGCACCGCCTTTAGTCGAGCAAATCGACCCTGGGACTTATTCTTTGTAAGCCCAGTACTTATTCTATCGGTCTCTTTTGCCGAACCGCTAAGTGACGGGGATGTAAACACACCAGCATCGGTTGTCAAGCAATGTTAGGGGGACAAACACAGACACACACACTTATATATATATACATATATACGACAGGCTTCTTTCAGTTTCCGTCTACCAAATCCACTCACAAGGCATTGGTCGGCCCGGGGCTATAGCAGAAGACACTTGGCCAAGATGCCGCGCAGTGGGACTGAACCCGGAACCATGTGGTTGGTAAGGAAGCTACTTACCACACAGCCACTCCTACATGTTTTAGGTAAATACTTGTGTTTCATAACATGATACTGTAGAGAGACTTGTTTTCAGGATCCATTAGTTGTCATCTAAAAATCCACAGTGTGTCACTGCCAACAGACATGTCATAAGTTCATTACTAGCTTAGTTATGAACTTATTAATGAATCATTTTCACCCATTAGCATTCAAATCATCATCATCAGCCTCACCGTTTAATGTCCGCCTTCCATGCTGGCATGGGTGGATAGTTTGACAGGAGCCAGCCAGGCAGAAGCCTGCACCAGACTTCTGTGACAGTTTTGGTAGGATTTTTACAGTCGGGTGCCCTTCCTAACGTCAAATATGATGCCTAAATTATTCACATTGTTTTGAGTTGATCATGCATTATCTTGTACCACTGAGATTTCAATGATGTGGTGGTTTATTTTTAGAATGGCTTTGTAGAATAAGTGTGAAAGGCCAGATCTGACCTGTTTGAACATAAAACTGGTAGAATATTTGTGCCTGATATGGCTGATTTAAGTGCTCTTTAGGGTTAAGGAAATATTAGAAAGTTTTGGAAGATGGAAATCGAATTAAAAATAAGGGGTAAAAATAGATAAACAACATTATTGATTCAAATACTTCAGTTTCTTGAATGTAGCATATTGCATTCAGGCTGTAATCCCTCCATCAGAATAACATACATTTCTTAAGTCAAATTGCTTAAGGTATAGGCGTGGCTGTGGGGTTGAAATGTAACTTCTCAACAATGTGGTCTCAGGTTCAATCCCATTGTGCAGCCCCTTGGGGCAGGCGTTTTCAACTACAGCCCCAGTCTGACAAAAGCCTTGTGAGTGAATTTGGTAGATGGAAACTGAAAAGAGCATGTCACATATTGTGTGTGTGTGTGGGTGTGTGTGTATGCATGGCTTCATGGTTGTAAACATCCATCAGTACAATACAAGCAATGATGTTCATTCGTAGTTTTCCATAAAACAAGGTAAATTATTACCTTGCCTGGAAACAGGTGAGGGTTTACATCACAAAAGTTATCCAATCATAGAAAATCTTCCTCAATAAATTATATCTGACCCAAGCAAACATAGAAAAGTAGATGTTAAATGATAATGATGAAGAACATCATCATGAAAAAATAATAATAGCCAGGTGAATTACAATCGCAAAAGACAGATTAAGTTGTAAAACAAAGCTATCATACAAGATACAGCTTTTAGGTTTTTTCTATTGGCTGCATTGAATTTTAAATTCAGAAATTTACAGGGGCAATGACAAGTGACGAAGACCTTTGGAGGTATGCTGTGCTTAAGAAGACCCAGCAAGCCAAGTGAGGTCATAGCTGTGGCCGATGCCAGTGTCGCATAACTGGCCCATTTAAAAGCACCCTTCAATCGTCGGGCAATATGCAGTGCTTGTAAAGATCTGTTAAACCAAGTGAAACCATAGCCATGGCCGATGCCAGTGCCACCTGACTGGCACCCATGCCAGTGGCATGTAAAAAGCACCATTCGAGCATGACTGATGCCAGTGCTGCCTGACTGGCTCCCCCCATGCCTGTAGCATGTAAAAAGCACCGTTCATGTGTGGTCGATGCCACAGCTGCCTGACTGGCTCCCATGCTGGTGGCATGTAAAAAGCATCCACTATACTCTTGGAGTGGTTGGCGTTAGGAAGGGCATCCAGCTGTAGAAACCTTGCCAAATCAGATTAGAGCCTAGTGCAGCCTCCCAGCTTGCCAGTCCCCAGGCTAACCGTCCAACGATGAGGATGACAATAGTTTACAATATTTAAGTCAGTGAGCTTGCAGAATCATTATCCCATTGGACAAAATGCTCAGCAGCATTTAGTCTTCATATTCTGAGTTCAAATTCTTCCAAGGTCGACTTTGCTTTTTATCCTTTTGGAGTCAACAGTATAAGTACCAGTTGAACATTGAGGTCAATGTAATTGATTTACCCTTTTACCCCGAAATTACTGGCCCTGTGTCAAAATTTGAAATCAGTATTTACAATATTTAGAAATCACATATCTATGGATCAAATTCCCTTTCAGAAAACCATATGATCAAGGAAAGGAATTCCAGAGGAAACCAGCTCAGAGTTGAAAGGTTTTGGAAATTGCTTAGCACAGGGTTGACGGGGAAGGGATAAAAGGAGGATTAAGTAGAAGGGATAAGTACATCAGATGGTCTGAAGCAGAAATGGTAATCTGTTTGCTAGTGTTGAGCAGCACAGGTAATTGTCATAGCATCCAGTCCACACTGTAAAGTGGTTGGTGTTTGGAAGGGCATCCAGCTGTAAAAACCTTGCTAAAACTGACTTCGTCTGTGCTTGTAACACGTAAGTCCACTCTGCCGAATGGTTGGTGTTAGGAAGGGTATCCAGCTGTAAAAATCCTGCCAAAACAATCACAGAAGTCTGGTGCACGCTTTGGCACGGACGGCTCTTGTGGTACCATCTCACCTATGCTAGCATGGAACACAAACATTAAATGATGACGATGATGTTGATGATGATGATGATAGAACTTGTATTTCTTTGTACCAGTGGTGATAGTGTGATTCTAGGTGACTTATTGCTCTCCAATCAGGTGATTTACTTTTAGTTTCTCTTTCAAGTGTTTGTGCATACAACAGCATTCTTCCAGGAATCTGAACAGTGTTCTGGTATTGGTCTGAATTGATCTTTGTAGAAAGTCAGCAACTTATCCATGATGGTCGTAACATTTTATATTTTTAACTGCGTTGAGTGCAGTCATGGTTATGCGGTTAAAAAGTTTGTTTCCAAACTATAGGGTTTCTGGTTCAGTCCCACTGTGCAGCACCTTAGGCAAGTGTCATCCTGTAGCTGCCCTGGGCTGACCAAAGCCTACCAAGTGAAAAAGATGGAAACTGAAAAATGACAGTTGTATGTGCGTGTGTGTGTGTGTGCATGTGTGTGCGTGTGTATGGGATGTGTGCATGCACATATACATGTGTTTGTGTGAGCTTGTATTTCCTCTCATCTTGTGCTCACTGATTGTGAACAATGGCCTCACCAATGGTGTCAGACATTGTCATTTGCTTGCAGTCCACTGCAAAAGCATGTCTCAGCTTCTTGAAGTGGCTTGACGCATCACATGATGTTTGTAAACAAATGGCTCATTTAAAAGGTGTAACTTGTTCCCAGTTCTCCATGTGACCATGTCTGGATTGATTGTTCTTCGATAGACTGGGAAATTACTATCCCACTTGATCACATAAGCATTAGAAAGTGTTAAAATGATAATGATGATGGTGGTGATGTAGTGGTTGTGATGGTGATGGTGGTGGTGGTAGTTGTGGTAATGATGATCATGATGATAACAACGTTGATGGTGGTCATGGTGGTGATATTGATAGTTGTGATGTGATGGTGGTGGTGGTAGTGATTGTAGTGATAATGATGATGATGACGATGACGGTGGTGGTGGTGGCGATGGTAGTGGTAGTGTTGTGGTGATGATGGTGGTGGCGGTGGCAGTGGTAGTGATGGTAGTGGTGATGATGGTGGTGGTGGTGGTGGTGGTGGTGGTGGTGGTAGTGACGTTGGTGATGATAGCGGGTGGTGGGTCATGGTGGCGATATTGATGATGCTGAAGATGATGACAATGATAGTGATGCTCACTGATGTCTCTGTACTTACAAAAGCAAATCAATAATTTGTTATCTTACGTTTCGCAATGTAACACCTCAACAAGAAACAATACGATAAAATTAAGAGCCTCAATGACTTCCAAGGATTCCTTACTTTTCAACGGCATTATTTCTATGCAAATGGTAATGATAATGTTTGGTGGCTGTTGTAGAAATTGTTGATATTAAAATAATTATGGCTGTGCCGTCAGATTAGTGCCTGTCTACTTTGTCTAAAACCAATAAACATGAATTTGAAAATGTAAAAACTACATCATTACTAATTCTCATAAAAATATTAATTTAATGCGTTGAATTCAATGAATATAAGTATTTATGTATGTATTCATATGTATAAATGTGTGCATATGTATGTGTGTTTATGATGTGTATATGTTTCTTGTGTGTGACATACATATATACACACACGCACACACACACATCATAATCATCATGATGATCTTCCTAATGCCAACCACTCTGAGGTGTAGTGGGTGCTTTTACGTGACACCAGCACGAGGGCCAGTCAGGTGGTTCTGGCAATGACCATGCTCAAAAGGGTTTTTTTTTACATGCTACCTGCATGGGTGCCAGTCCAGCTGCACTGGCAATGTTTTTCATGTGCCACCAGCACATATGCCAGTAAGGTGACGCTGGCAACGATCATGCTCGAATGGTGCTTTTTACATGCCACTAGCACGAGAGCCAATCAGCAGGCCTGGCAACTACCACACACGGATGGTGCTATTAATGTTCCACTGACACAAGTATCAATCAGGCGGTACTGTCATCGGTCATGTCAGCGATTTTGATTTTGATTTCACTTGCCTCAACAGGTCTTCGTAAGCAAAGTTTATTTATGAATGAGGGGTACTCATAAATGGGCTGGTCACACCCACTAGCATGGGCCAACATAAACACACACACACACATATACATACATATACACTCACACACATACATATGTACATATAACCTTTAAGTTTGTTTTTGAGTGCGTTCATAAAAAGCTTCAATGCAATTTATTCAATGCAATTTATTCCAGCAACCATTATTACTACACACATGCACGGACACACACACACACACTCAGAGACACATACATATATGCACACATTCACACACACACATATAATTGCCTTCATATATAGGACTGATGAGAGTGTAAGGCATTGAATAATTGCCAACAAATATAGATCTCAAAACCTTAGGTACTCCTGAGCTGGTAGACTACATTGATCATCACATTCAGCTCTATTGACTAATATAGAGCTCTGTTCTTTCAATTCTGACATTCTGCAGAAAGTTCTAATACTATCTATATATCATCATCATCATCATCATCACCAATATTTATCATTTGTCATTTGTGTTTCATGTCGGCATGAGTATAAAGTCCAACCTATACCAGCATGGAAGGCGGATGTTAAATGATGACAATGATGATGATATATATATATACTCTTTTACTTGTTCTAGTCATTTGACAGTGGTCATGCTGGAGCACCGCCTTTTGTTGAGCAAATCGACCCCCAGGACTTATTCTTTGTAAGCCTAGTACTTATTCTATTGGTCTCTTTTGCTGAACTGCTAAGTTACAGGAATGTAAACACACCAGTATCGGTTGTCAAGCGATGTTGGGAGGACAAACACAGACACACAAACATACACACACATAGACACACACACACACACACATATATATATGCATATATACGACGGGCTTCTTTCAGTTTCCATCTACTATTTCCGAGGCTATCGTAGAAGACACTTGCCCAAGGTGCCACACAGTGGGACTAAACCCAGAACCATGTGGTTGATAAGCAAGCTACTTACCACACAACCACACTTACGCCTGTTTAACTTTTCCTTATAAAAACAAATTTTATACTCAAAATATATAGAGGGATTTCAAATATATAGAGAATGGTCATATACAAAAACACCATTAATAATTTTAGACATTACAAAATTAAACTTCATGGTCTCCTTGTGGTCACAGTTATTTCAAGGGAGATGATAATTTCTTCATAATGGTTTCAAATTTTTCCACAAGGGCAACAATTTTGGGGGAGGGAATGAGTCAATTTCAATGACATCCAGTGTTCAGCTGCTGCTTATTTTGTTGACCTCGAAAGGATGAAAAGCAAAATTGACCTTGGCAGAATTTGAACTCAAAACATAGCGACAAGTGAAATACCAATTTCTTTACTACCCACAAGGGGCTAAACACAGAGGGGACAAACAAGGACAGACAAACAGATTAAGTCGATTATATTGACCCCAGCACACAACAGGTACTTAATTTATCGACCCCGAAAGGATGAAAGGCAAATTCGACCTTGGCGGAATTTGAACTCAGAACGTAGCGGCAGACGAAATACCGCTAAGCATTTTGTCCGGCACACTAGCAATTCTGCCAGGTCACTGCCTTAATCCTTTTTTCATAATATTTATATTTCATCAGAAAATACTTACTGAGATTGCTTCAGTTTTTCTTCAAGAGCTGCAATTGTAGCTTCAAGCTGCTTCACTTCATCAGTGAGACCATACTGCGGGGCATCTCTACACAGTTCTACACTAGGACGACATGTACGGTTCTCGAGGCGCGTCTGTGCTAGTTTCATGGGACCTCTTTTATTAGCAATTGCAAGATTCAGTTCACGAATGTCATTTTCTAACTCAGCAATTTCTTCTTCAAGCTATATTCAAAGAGGAAAATTATAAAATAATTTGGAAAATATCACATCTGTTGTGTCAATATAAATACAACTTACAGACATACATGCATATAAATGCACACACACACACACATATATATGTATGTACATACATATACACACATGCATGTAAATATATATATATTCTTTTATTCTTTAACTTGTTTCAGTCATTTGACTGTGGCTATGCTGGAGTATTGCCTTTATTCACACAAATTGACCTCAGGACTTATTCTTTGTAAGCCTAGTATTTATTCTATCAGTCTTTTTTTGCCGAACTGCTAAGTAACAGGGATTTATAAACAGCAGTTTGCAATGCTTCACCAAAAAGGATTATTATAATTCTCACCAAATGTGACTAGGGTGATAGAAACACCTACATTTCAAGCATTTTAGCTCTTATTTCTATTGGAGCCTGGTGCAGCCACTGGCTTTCCAGACCACAGTCAAACCATCCAACCCATGCCAGCATGGAAAACAGACGTTAAATGATAATGATGATGATGATGATGATGATAGGCGCAGGAGTGGCTGTGTAGTAAGTAGTTTGCTAACCAACCACATGGTTCCAGGTTCAGTCCCACTGCGTGGCATCTTGGGCAAGTGTTTTCTGCTATAGCCCCGGGCCGACCAATGCCTTGTGAGTCGATTTGGTAGACGGAAACTGAAAGAAGCCTGTCGTATATATGTATATACATATATGTGTGTGTGTATGTGTTAGTGAGTCTGTGTTTGTCCCCCTAGCATTGCTTGACAACCAATGCTGGTGTGTTTACGTCCCCATCACTTAGTGGTTCGGCAAAAAAGACCGATAGAATAAGTACTGGACTTACAAAGAATAAGTCCCGGGGTCAATTAGCTCGACTAAAGGCAGTGCTTCAGCATGGCCGCAGTCAAATGACTGAAACAAGTAAAAGAGTAAAAGAGTATATATATATATATATATTGGCATGTAAAAAGCACCATTCGAGCATGGTTGATGCCAGTGCCATCTGACGGGCTCCCGTGCCGGTGGCACGTAAAAAGCACCCACTACACTCTCAGAGTGATTAGTGTTAGGAAGGGCATCCAACTGTAGAAACTTTGCCACATCAGATTGGAGCCTGGTGCAACCTCCTGGCTTTCCAGACCTTACTCAAACTGTCCAACCCATGCCAGCATGGAAAGTAGATGTTAAATGATGATGATGATGTGTACATATACATATATATTCTTTTATTCTTCTACTTGTTCCAGTTATTTGACTGTGGCCATGCTGGGGCATCACCTCGAGGGGTTTTAGCCAAACAAATTGACCCTAGGACTATTTTTTTAAGCCTAGTACTTATTCTATCAGTCTCTTTTGCTGAACTGTTAATATACAGGGATGCAAACACACCAATACCATTTGTCAAGTGGTTACGGGGGACAAACACACACACACACACACACACACACACACACACACACACAGATATATATATATATAGTTTCCATCTACCAAATTCACTCACAAGGCTTTAGTCGGCCCAAGATTATAGTTGAAGGCACTTGCCCAAGGTGGCACACAGTGGGACTGAACCCAGTACCATGTGATTGGGGAAGCTAGCTTCTAACCACACAGCCAGCCTAGCATCCATCTTTTCTATGTTTGCATTGGCCAACCCTCACTTGCTTCCAAGCGAATCGATATTTCCCATGGGAAGTCATGTGTTTCACAGAAAACTGGAAACAAACAGAATCTCTTCTAAGACAGTCATAGTTTTTTTAATAACCATAACAAGATGTCAGGACAATGGCACACACAAACAATGCACACACACACACGAGTATATATGCGTGTATGTATATGTGTGCGTGTGTGTGCATATGTTTGTGTCTGTGTATGTGAGTAAGTAAATGTTTATAATACATATATATGTATATGTATGTATGTACATATATATATATGTATATGTATGTATGTACATATATATATATATATATATATATATATATATATATTATATATATATATATATTACATAATGGTGCAAAATTGAGTAATACCATCTGATTGATAACTGATGAATAATTAGGGACCACCCATCCGGTTGTACACTCAGTATACATTATACATTTTTACCAGTCATTTTTTTATTTACAATACTTTTTTTTCATTTATATATATATATAAATTAATGTACACCTACCTTGCATTCAATATTCCGGGGTTATGATCCCCATCCTCAAGAAATTAATGAATGTTGCAGATGTGCATGTGTGTTTGTGTGTGTGGAGTGGACATGCACGGGAAGTTACACACTCACACACACACACACGCACATCTGCAACATTCATTAATTTCTTGAGAATGAGTTCATAACCTCGAAATATTAAATGCAAGGTAAGTCTACATTAATACATATTATTTGCTTTTATGTGATTTGCCTTGCTTTTACTACACATAGTTCTGGTCTTACCCATGAGCCTTTATACAATATATTCTACACAATGCTTCATGGTAACTATTCCATTATATATAAACTAATACATCTGTTTGTTTTTTTGTGAATTCTTCCTATACACATACACACTCACACACATATATCAAACATACGCATCAAAATCAAAATCGAAATCAAATTCGATTTCTGGTATCTGTGCTAGTGGAGTGCTAAGAGCACCATCTGATTGTGATCGTTGCCAGAGCAGCTGACTGGCTTCCATGCTGGTGGCATGCAAAAAGCACCATTTGAGTGTGATCATTACCAGTGTCACCTTACTGGCACTTGGGCCAGTGGTACGTGAAGAAACATTCGAGCAAGGTCATTGCCAGTGCTGCTGGATTGGCTCCTGTGCAGGTGGCACGTAAAAAACACCATTTGAGCATGGCTGTTGCTAGTACCTTGTGCTGGTGGCACGTAAAAGCACCCACTACACTCTCAGAGTGGTTGGCGTTAGGAAGGGCATCCAGCTGTAGAAACATTGCCTGATCAGATTGGAATCTGGTGCAGCCATCTGGTTCACCAGTCCTCAGTTAAATCGTCCAACCCATGCTAGCATGGAAAGCAGATGTTAAACGATGATGATGATGATGATGATGATAAGAACTTTTGGACAAATTGGCCAACAATTGGAATTCAACTTGGGACTGGAACAATAGAATGATGGCATTACAGAATTAATTCTCATTCATCCTTAACCCCTAATCAAACACCAACAGGGCATATAGTCATTGTAGATGTATTATAGTCATGCTATTTAGATCTCTTTAGTTTTGGGCCACAAGTTCAATTAGCCCTCCACAGGAGCTAGCCTAAAAGTCTGCACTGAGTGCTTTTATGTCCCACTGGCATGAAGGCCAGTCAGGCAGTACTGGCAGCGGCCATGCTCAAATGGTGCTTTCTCGATGTAAAATTAATGAAGTGAATGTCATTTATCTACCCCTTCATCTCCAACGTTTTCTAACAAACACCAACCAAGATTATGGGAATCAGCCAAACACTACCTGCTAGAAGTAGCAACTGAACTGCTTTTAGATCAGATCCCAGTGTTGGATGTTCAAGAAGCAAATGAAGGGCAGATTTTTTTATCCTGGGATCATCCTGATTCCAAAAAGGTATAACTTTGGCAAGCTGGCAGAAACATTAACATGTTGGGTGAAATGTTTTATATTCTGTCTTCATATACTCAGTTCCGCTGAGGTTGACTTTGCCTTTTATTCTTTCGGGATCAATAAATTAAGTACCAGTTGCATACTGGTGTCGATCTAATTGACTGGCCTCCTTCCCCAAAATTTCAGGCCATGTGCCTAGAGTAGAAAAGAATATGATTATGTAGAGCAAATGTAGGCTGAGATACAGAGGTCTCAGGCAGACAGACAGAGTTTTGCTTTTATTATTATGGATAGTGGAAATTAATACAAATACCAGTATAGATATTTAGTTCCAAACTAAACACTCATACTGGTGTTTGTCTTAATTTCCAGTATATATGCTTTTTATATATCATAACTAATAACCCTACTGAGTCAAGAGGCGAACTAACCACTGTACTGGAAGCTGAATGGACTATAATAATCTACATGGAGCCAAACTTTAACTGTACACACACTATATATACATATATAGTGAAGGCGCATGGCTCAGTGGTTAGGGTGGCAACTTACAATCGTGAGGTTTTGAGTTCGAATCCTGGACGAGGTTGCATGTTGAGTTCTTGAGCAAGACACTCAGCTGTAGAAATGAGTTGCAGCATCACAGGTGCCAAGCTGTATTGGCCTTTGCCTTTCCCTTGGATAACACTGGTGGCATGGAGAGGGGAGGCCGGTATGCATGGGTGACGGCTGGTCTTCTATAAGCAACCTTGCTCAGACTTGTACCTGGGTGGGTAACTTTCTAGGCGCAATCCCATGGTCAGTCATGACCAAAGGGGTCTCAGCATAAATATATATATCGTAATTAATACTAGTTGGCTTTCTGAAACATGTGTACATTATATAAAGCATAAAAACTGGTATGATACCTGTGTTCCTTTTCTATTTGGTGTTTTAAATGGTTAACATATCAGAAATTATAATGGTTGTTGTCAAACTATGTCAAGAATCAAGCATAAGAATGGAGTGAGGAACTTATCTAAAATCTCTCTCTCTCTCTCTGTATATATACGTATTTGAGGTGATCATCACTAATGCTGGTGTCACACAGAAGAAAAAAATGAAATACATCCAGTACATTCAGAGATTGGCATTAGTAAGGGCATTCATCCGAAAGGAACTATGTCAAGATAAACATTGGCATATGAAGCAGTCTCCTCACTTGTAAGACTCTCTCAAACTGCCCAACCCAGATGTTAAATGAGGTTGATTACAATGATGACAAGGGTGATGATGATGGTGACCATGATGATGATGACGGCGACAACGATGACGACAACGATGATGATTATGAAGATGACGATAGTGATGCTGTTACTGCTGATGATGATTGTGGTGATGATGATGTAAACAATAATGATAAATGATCATATTAACCATGATGATGATGATGATGACGATAATGTAGACAACAATGATGACGACGACAGTGATGATGACGATGATGATGATGTAGGCAACAATAACTCTGATAATGATGGCTCCGATGACTTTTGACGCTGATGATGATGACTGATAATGATGACTGACGATGATGATGACGATGATGATGATATATTCTGCTATAACAATGAAAGTCAAGACCTTATTTTGTAATTTTTATATATTTTGTTGTTTGTTTTTTTTACCTCCTTACATTTTCACTTCAATGGATGGTTGCCAAGAAAGTCAAATGCCATATAAATTTCTTAAAGCAGATTGCTAAAAACTAAGGCTTCTTTCTTCTTACAACAGAAAATTTACAGTCTGAATCGAAAATATGACATTTTTTTTTATTTTAATTTTTTTTTTTTATGGCTTTGAAGGGGGAAGCAACAAGGAAATAACAATTTTGCAGTCTACAATCTCTGTATTTCTATTTTTAGATAGAAATTTAGAATTCATAATAATTTCCTTGAGCGAATACGAAAAAAAATAACTAAAATAAAAATACAATAATATTTTTAAAAAATAACAGTAATAATAATTTCATAGAATCTGAACTGAAACATTTATTTTATTAAATAAAATCTATAATGAAATTATCTAAAACAATATTTTGTTGTCTAAAATGGTGAAGCAAAATTGTTGTGTGGTTAGGGGTGTTTGGCTACAAACAGTGTAGGCATGAGTTCATGCTCTGTTGTAGCTGCTATGCTATGTCTTGGGGCAGGAGTAATAAAATTAATTAATGTAGCAAACATGGTAGCTTTAATTGACTGAGGTTATGGTTGTGTTGAGGTGAGTTAACTCATTTACTTGTTTCAGTGATTGAACCGTGGCCATGCTGGAGCACCGTGTCAAAGGGTTTAGTAGAACAAATTGACTCAAGTACTTGAATTTTAAATCTGGTATTTATTCAATTGGTCTCTTTTGGCAAACTGCAAAGTTGCTGTGATGTAAACAAACCAACACCTGTAGTCAAGTGGTGGTGGGGAGCACAAACACAAACATAATGATGCACACACATATACACATATACGATGAGCTTCCACACAGTTTCCATTGTAGCAGGAATGTTCAGCAATGGCTTGACATCACGATTCACTAGAATATTGCCCATGTGATCAACAGAATCTGATCATTCACAACTCCACGTCAAATAGGCTCTGGCAACAACTTTTTTCCGTTTTAGGTTAGTTTCATTCTGAGCTTATCGACCAGTGTAAAACTCAACACACCATGACTACAAGACAGCGTAGTGACGCTACTGTGTAAGTTTCAGCACACATGCGCAGAATTGGATTACTTCCGGTTGGCCACCGGAAGTTTCCTCATGCACATGTGCAGGAACTGCAACCTGAAAGCCTGACCGCTGAATCGGTCTTTTCTGGCAGAGCAAGCGCTAGCGGTCGGACGTGGCTTGACTTTCTCTCAGGGAACAACCCTACGCACAGAGAACCTCACCCCAACGAAGCGGGAACGAACACCAAATCATCTTGACTCGCACGAGAGAACATTGTAACCAGTCCTGTGGATTCGGCTGCCTGTTTCCCCACAAGAAATACATGTGTACATGTTTTGCCTGTAAACTGCAGAATAAACCACCACTTACTGTTATTGAAGACAGCCTGACTTTGTCTCTGTTTCTTCAACTTGAATTGAATGTGACAGAGTCAGACCAGACACCCCTCCAGTGTTCCTGAATTCTCATCCTGTTACAACAGAGAGTTTGGGGATGCAGAAGAGAGAGCATTGATAGACAGACACTTTAGGAGTTGACCAACAGAGATGGTGGACAGCAGCTGACAACAGAAAGGCGATGAGCAGTCAGAGGAATGCCATTAAAAGTCAGTATTTGGCAAGTAACTAACATCATTTTATCTGCTGCTACAACTAGACCAAGAACAAAAGCCCTCTCAACATTTTGTCATTTGTAGTAACAGCAACATTCATCTTTTTGTGTACGAAAAGTATGAATTGTTTATCAAGATCTCAACAGACTTGAGTGTTCTTTTCCATACACTGTCTACTGTTTTTACTCACAAGGAATTTGTTGGCTCAAAGCTATAGTAAAAGACTTTTGCCCAAGGTGCTATGCAGTAGGATTGAACCCAAAAGCACATAGTTGCAAAGCAAGCTCCTTAACTCACACAGCCATGCCTGTGCCTGTGAAACAATACTTAACTCAGTCAAACTGTGATTAGAACAACAATTTGAAAACATAAAGAATCTTTAAGAGTTGAAGCCTAAGAGTCCACTAAAATTGGAAATAGGTAAATTGGAAAATAGGAAGAAAATAATCTAATTTATGGCAATCAGACTAACGACTCCAGGCTGTTTTGGTTTGATTAGACCTCATCAGTGAAGTATTGTCATTCACGCGTCTGCTAGGTCAATAGTGAGAGAAGTGTTTATTATTTTTACATGGACTAATAATGTATGTATGTATGTTAGTGTGACAAAGCGATATAAAACACAAATGAAATAATAGAAATATTTATTTTCTTAGTGGAAAATAAATACTAAAGCAATTGCTGTTATAAGTAATGTTGCAATAATTAACTTTATAACTGTAATTAATTGAGAATAAATCCATAATGACAAAGGGTATACTTGATTAAAGAATGCTTAAGAAAGCCAAGCAAAAGCGAGAGCATATTTGTCCAATCTCACAAATAACTGGCACTATTTTCCCTTTCATCATCATCCTGGATCTACCTCAATGCCATAGCAACTGAGGCAGGCAGGTGCAGCACCCCCCCAACCTTTGGGCTGGCTGGTGCTCATTCTCCCTTTCTATCATGAAGCATTTTTGGAGCTGGATTTTCTCCAGGAAGTGTGCCCTTGCTTACCCCCAACCTCAGTTTCTAGACACGAGTGGTCCCGAGACCAAGGCCTCTACCATGATTTTTAAGAAATGTGGTGGAAAACTAGCTCAGGAAGGCAGGGACGCTACTCCTTGAGGCCCCGGTACCTTTGC
>NC_043003.1:61468267-61508267 GCF_006345805.1 Octopus sinensis | reverse complement strand
GGTAAGAGATAAAAATAGTGATGAGGTCAATCCTCATGATATGAAGTAAATAAGAAGCAAGAGGGAGTGTGTGTGGGTGGATGATTGGGGCATGAGTGAGTGGAGGGAAAGTAGGTAAGACCTTGTAAAAACTGGGTAGGACTGAATGGTAGATGTCAATGATGCACGAGTTGGGAGGTGGTAGAGGCAAGCAGATGACTGACAGTGCAGAAATAAGAGAGGAGAACAGAAGAATAGTAATGATGACATAGTAGACAGGAGAAGGACGAGAAAGATGATATGTGACTGAGTGGGTTGCAGGAGTGGGGAGGTGGTAGGAGAGGAGAGTTAACTTGGAGAGTTCAGTGGGGGTGGTGTGATCAATGCAAAATGTAGGTGAAGAGAAGAGTATTAATGGAGATTGGGGACTATTTTTAACAGATAAGACACCATTCTGGTCTCATTCCATTACACAACTATGGTTCTGGTGTTGGTGCTGATGGTGCTAGGAGCATTGGTGGTGGTGGTGATTGTTGTGCTTTGCTTGTGGTTGTGTGGTGGTGATGGTTGAGTTGTTGTTGTTGTTGGTGGTGGTGGTGGTGATCAGTTGTATTGGTGGAGATGTTATTGATTTTTGTGTTGTTGTTGTTGTTGTTGTTCTGGTGGTGGTGGTAGTGGTTGTTATTGATGTGATGCAGTGGTTATATAGTTGTTGTTGACGACGATGACGACAATGATGATGATGATGATAACGATGGTTGTGGTGGTGGCAGTGATGCTTGTATTCTTTAGCCCTATATCAGTCCAAATTGAATAGATCTTTAATCAAAGGCATTCCAGTTATGATCGTTTGTCTGTTTAAGGTTATCTGCAAAATTAATATTTCACAAGCCAGGATATGCATGCACAATGGATGCATCTTGTAAAGTTCTATACACACACACACACACACATACAATATTTATTTGCATAAGATTATTTTCAGTTCCTTCCATTTCATCAGTTCAAACATTTGTTTGTCTGTCTGTGTGTCTATCTATTTAACAATCTGTCTGTCTGTTTGTCTGTCTGTCTGTGTATCTATCTATCTCTATCTTTCTATGTCTGTCTATTGGCTGATCAATCTCTCTCACACTCTTTCTCTATTTATATATTTATCAATCTGTCTTTCTGTCAATTAGTATATATATATATATATATATAATATATATATATATATATATATATATATATGTATATATATATGTATGGTTGATGTCAGTGCCATCTGACTGGTTCCTCTACTGGTGGCATGCAAAAAGCACCATTCAAGTGTGGTTGTTGCCAGTGCCACTTGACTGGCTCCTGTCAATGCCAGTGCTGCTTGACTGGCTCCTGTGCTGGTGGTGCATAAAAAGCACCCACCACACTCTCAGAGTGGTTGGCGTTAGGAAGGGCATCCAGCTGTAGAAACATTACCAGATCAGATTGGAGCCTGATGCTGCCTTCTGGCTTGCTAGTCCTCAGTCAAACCGTCCAACCCATGCCAGCATGGCAAGCAGATGTTAAACAATGACGGTGATAAAGATGATGATGATATGTAGCATATCTTTTCTTTCTGTTGAAGTATATATCTTTCTTCTCTAAAAATACAGATAAGTGTTTAATTCTCCAAAAACAGAATATATATATATATATATATATATATATATATATATATATAACTGTATAATGGCAATGCCTCAACATGGCCACTATGTTTGGGCTGCTATTGATTCAATTGATCTCTTTTACTGAACCAGTAAGTTACAGGAATGTAAACAAACCAACACCTGTTATCACACAATGGTGTAAGAGGGAGACAAACACAAACACAAAGACATGCACACATACACAAACTCACACATACATAATACATACATACATACTCACATGCATACACACTCACACCAGGATTCCACACAGTTTCTTTTTACTGAATTCATTCCCAAGGTATTGATTGTCCCAGGGCTATAGTAGAAGACACTTTCCCAAAGTACCATGCAATGGGATTGAACCTGAGACAGTGTAGCTGCAATGCAAATTTCTATTTTCAGTATATTCATTAACCCCAGAAAAATGAAAAGCAAAGCTGATTGATTTCAATATGATTTGAACTCCAAACATACAAGATCAAATCCAAATTCTTGAAGACGTTTAGTCCTGTTTTTTGCTTTTTCTTCCAATGGGTTTCCATACTTAAATAACAGCCATTGATGTGTTTATTGATTTATTGATAATGACACATGACTGCAAATATTTATGGTCGCATATAAACCTACTGAAGAGGCAAATTGGCAGATTCAGCAGAACATTCTAGAACAGAGGTTCTTAAACATTTGGGGCCACCGCCACCCCCTCATGGCCACATAATACCCTCAGCGTCCCCACCCCTATTTTTATGCGTAAATAAATATTTATATTTTTCTAATTTATATATACTATGAATCATTTGATATTTAATGTATTATTATATAATTTGTATACAATACTATAATAATATTATAAATTCATAGCATCCCCCAATCCACTGCTGTCCTCCCAATGCTACCTTTTTCTCTACCCCCTCGCCCCCTGCACTGCTCCCTTAGACACCAGCACCTCTCCAGGGGATGGTAGCGCCCACTTTGAGAACTTATGTTGTAGAATGACAAGTCTTGCTGTAATTGTTCCAGTTTTGTGTTTTGTTCAAATATCACTGAAGGATTGAACCCAGAATATCAATTTTAAAGAAGCTCCTAAATCAGTACTGATTTCAAATCCACCCTATGGAGGTGGCAATTGGATTGGATTGGACTGCCCATGTTCAGTTTATTGTCAGATAAGGGCCTCAGCATGTTCTCTCCACCAGAGAAAGGCTTGAGATCATACTGGTTTGATGAACCTACTCTGCCTCATTGACTCAACATGACTTGGCAAATGGATGCAGTTTATTTCGCACTCGTATCTAAGAGTAATTGAGTCAACAACAAGCAGTTTGACTCAGAATAAAAAATACTGACAGAAAGGAGGTGGGACTTTTACACTTTCTGCAGGTAGCATCCCAAGGGCTGGAAGCATGGTAAAATACACCCAGCCTCTCGTATTTGGTGGCTGATAATAATAGATGCAGTGGGTTGTTGTTGTTGGCATCCTTTTGTCTTGAGAGATAATGGAGTTGCGCATAAACTAATCCAGTCTGGTTTTTACATTTCATGTCCTCTCCAGTCTTGGACAGGCCTGGGCTAGATGTAAGAAAATCCTGGGTAGCCCAATCGTCAGGCTTCCTCTCTTGACCTTGCTGACGTAGTCCAAAGGAGTGCAGAGCATTACGTTTGGCAGCAGCTTGGCTGCAGAAGCTGCCAGAAGAGTGTCAAGTCAAACATTAAACCGCTTACAGGGCTCCACTCTGGATTTCTTTGAAGGTTGTCTCCTTTCCATAACCCTGGATAGGGGCCCATACCGGGTACTGTCAGCCAGACCCAGCTGAGTCCGGGACTCGTGTCGGGCAGGGATGTTACTCCCTGAAGTGGTGAAGAAAATCGCTACCCACTACCCACATGCAGTGGGTATTGAACCTTAAATGCCATGCATAAAATACATGATGCTTAGAGTTGGCGAATAATTATGATGTGCAGCGTGACATAATGGTGAAGAAGTTCAATTTCCGATGATGAGTTTAACACTTCTGTTCTATTAAGTGCTGTCATTGTCATGGTTACTGTTACCATCATAAGGCGGCGAGCTGGCAGAATCGTTAGCACGCCGGGCGAAATGCTTAGCGGTATTTCGTTTGCGTTACGTTGTGAGTTCAAATTCCGCCAAGGTCGACTTTGCCTTTCATCTTTTCGGGGTCGATAAATTAAGTACCAGTTACGCACTGGGGTCGATGTAATCGACTTAATACCTATGTCTGTCCTTGTTTGTCCCCTCTATGTTTAGCCCCTTGTGGGTAGTAAAGAAATAGGTTACTGTTACCATCACTGCCACTGCAACTGCTGCCACTGCTGCAGCTGCAACTGCCACCACTCTTGCTGCTGTCATTGCCACCTCTATCTGTCATAGCCACCACCACCACCACCACCACCACCATCACCACCACAACCACCGACAACAGCGTCATTGCTGTCTTCATTTAATGCCTACTTTCCCATGCGTAAATGGGCCACACCAAATTTTTGTTGACACAGATATCTCTATGGCAGGATGTTCTTCCCGTTGCCAACCCTCATTTGTTACCTAGTAAGGTAATATTTCACCATGGAAGATGGGAAATGAACAACACTGCTTCTATGATGATGATGACGATGATGATGATGATGTCAAGACAAGTGTGCACAAACACACACACACACACACACACACACACACAGAGACACACACACACACACACACAGACACACACACACACACACACACACGTACACACAAATACATATACAGTAGGCTTCCACACAGTTCCTATCTCCAAAATACACTCACAAGGCTTTGGTCACCCCAGGGCTATAGCAGAAGATGCTTACCCAAGGAACTGTATGGTGGGGTCGGACTCATGATCACATGGTTAAGGGGCAAGCTTTTTACCCATACAGGCAGACCTCATTAGTAAATATGTTTCAGCATAGCTTCAGAACGAGCCAAGCTGATGGAGGTCCATAATTGAAACAAAACCAAAGACTGGAATTTACCTCTGCTGCTGTGTGTGTCAGATGGCAAAGATCTAGTGTGAATGGTGTAACACAGAGAGATTTGTCTAACCCATGCCAGCACGGAAAAAGGGACATAAAGCAATGATGAGGATGATGATGATGGAGGTGGTGGTGGTAGTGGCAGTGGTGGTGGTGATAATGATGATAGCAGTGGCGGTGGTGATGATGATAATGAGGCGGAGGGGGAGATGCAGAAGAGAAGGAAGAAGAGGAGCAGGGGCATGGGGCAGGAAGTGAAGAGTATGATGATGATGATGGCAGTGGTGGTGGTGATGATGATGATGATCAGGAGGTCGAGGAAGAGGAGGAGAGAGAGAAGGGAGGAGGAGGAGAGGAAGAAGGGGAGGAAGAAGAAGAATGGGAGGAGGAAGAGAGGAAGAAGGGGGAGGAGAGGAAGAAGGGGGAGGAGAGGAAGAAGGGGTGGAAGAGGAAGAAGTGGAGGAAGAAGTAGAGGAGGAAGCAGAGGAGTAAGTAGAGGAGGAGGAGGAAGTGGAGGAGGAACAAGGGAGGAAGTGGAGAAGAGGGGAGGTGGAGCAGGGAGTGTGGGGCAGGTAGAAGAGGGTATGATGATGATGATGATGACAACATGCGGATTTTAAATTTTCAAGTGGTGCTTTATTGATCTAGTGAGTTATGAACTTAACTTTACAACTATCATCTTCTCTATCACTGAAAAAGGGAAACAACTAAAATGGACAAATGACATGAATTAGGATAATTTAATTAAAGTGTGGTTTACTGAATGCATTATGCAAAAATTTAATTGATTAAATGAAATATTCCTCTAATTTAGAGAAAATAGACAAAAACCTAGTGCTAACAGCTGGTGAATTTCAAAGAAAAGGGGAGATAATTTCAAGAAATTAAGTGTTAAACTCTCAGAGTCAATTTACATGCTAAAGAGAGAAGGGGAAAAGGTCAGAACTTTGCTTGCAGGCGAGGGATAACTATGGACATGTTTCAGTCTATTTGACCTCATCAACATGCTATTGTCTAACAATTAACTTATCTTTTACATATAGAAAAAAGTTATGAATAACATGGGGACAGATTTATTTGCATGTTTTAATATTTTGGGAGATTGCCCATAAACACAATCTTTGACTGTGGTTCACTTTAATTCTGGTTTATTCTCGGAAATTTTCAATTTACATTTTGTGAGTATATAAATTTGTTGGATCAGGTAATGAAAGTCACTAAGAGGGTCATAGCATAACTAATTAGGGAGAGAGTTAGTTTAGATGAGTTGCAGTTTGGGTTTGTGCTAGGCAAAAGCACCACTGATGCTATATTTCTGGTAAGACAACTGCAGGAGAAATACTTAGCCAAAGATAAACCTCTGTACCTGACTTTCATTGACATGGAGAAAGCCTTTGACTGAGTCCCCCGATCACTTATCTGGTGGTCAATGCAGAAACTAGGGATAGATGAGTGGTTAGTGAGAGCTGTACAAGCCATGTACAGGAATGCTGACAGTGAAGTGAGGGTCGGCAACGAGCACAGTGAAGAATTCCGGGTAGGAGCAGGGTTCCACCAAGGTTCAGTTCTCAGCCCCCTCTTATTCATCATAGTCCACCAGGCAATAACAGAGGAATTCAAGACAGGATACCCTTGGGAGCTTCTCTATGCTGATGACCTTGCTCTAATAGCTAAGTTACTATCAGAACTAGAAAAGTTTCAGGTGTGGAAGCAAGGTCTAGAATTGAAGGGCCTTAGAGTCAATCTAGTAAAAACCAAAGTCTTAATAAGTAGGAAGTCAGACAAATCACAAATCCCTTCAGGTAGATGGCCCTGTTTGATCTGTAGAAAAGGTGTGGGTAGAAACTCTATAAGATGTACCTGGTGTAAGCTATGGACATAGAAGAGGTGCAACAATATCAAAGGAAGGCTAACTAGGAAGATACTTTTTGTGTGTGGCAAATGCTCAGGGGCAATAAACACTGAAAATGTGCAGAAAACATCTTCCATCACATGCCAAGGGGAAAAAATAGAAGTTGATAAGTATGAGGGGCAGGGTTGTTTCTCCTTCTCTTGGCATCATGTGATAATTGTACATGAGTATCATTGTCATACAGTTGGTATCAATCGTTTCCAATCTGCCATGGAAACATGTCCAGCAATGAGGGAAATATCACCTTACACGGAATCCGGTGTGAGTTGGCAACAGGAAGGGGCAATCAGTCGAAAGGAAATCTGCCTCAGTGAATTTCATCTGACTGAAGAAAGAGGGTGTTAAAATGATGATGATAATGGATTAAGATTAAAAAATGCATCAAGGGGAATAACTCACATAGACCAATAGCATGAATTTCAAAAAGGAAATTAAACTGTGAGGTTGGTACTAAATGTGACACATGACAAATTGTTGATTAATTAAAATTAATTAAAAAGGGAGATAATTGCAATAATTTAGGAATTAATCTTCATTATCACCATTTTAACACCACTTTTTCAGACTTCCAGTGGTTAGATGTGTGGTATAGTGAATTTGCTGAGGAAGATTTTCTGTGGCCATATGCTCTTCCAGTCGTGAGTCCTTGTCATGTTTCCAAGCAAGGTAATATTTCCTCAGTAATAGATGTGTATTTTTCACAGTGGACTGAAATTGAATGATCTCGCTCGTATAACGATAATACTCATAAACAACAATCAAGTGATTTCAAGATAAGGACACACACAAACACACACATATACATAAATACTTATTTACACACACACACACACACACACATACACACATATGTATATAACTGTGTGGTGTCTTCTACTATAGCCTTGGGCTGACCAAAGCTTGTGAGTAGATTTGATAGATGGAAACTGAAAGCCCATCATCAGCATCATTTTTTCATCATCATTTAACATCCATTGATGCTAGAAAAGGCATCTAGCTGTAGAAACCATGCCAAATCAGACTGGAGTTAGTGCAGTCCCTCACCTTACCAGCTCTGGTCAAACTGTCCAACCCATACCAGCATTGACAATCAATGTTAAATGATGATGATGATGGTGTCCAAGCTGGTATGGGGTGGATATATTATATATTGGGTCACCCCATAAATAATGCAGTGTTTACAATTGTGAACTAAAAGTTGGAAGGGGATGAGTTAAACTACCTGCATCAACTTGCTATAAAAGCAGGTAGTAATTTTACCTTATTCTTAGTGCAAGTTTTTAAGAGTGCAGTTCAATTTTAACAGTTATTTTTTTCAAAGCTATAATGGAAGTGACAGAGGGGCATATTCGCCATATTTCGCTTTATGAGTTCAATAAAGGCAACAATGCAACGGAAAGTGCGAAGAATATTAATACAGTATATGGGGATCGGACAATAAACGTAAGCCAATGTCAGAAATTCCAAGCTGGAAATTAATGCATAGAAGATGAGCCTTGTCCTGGAAGATCTGTAGAGCTTGACGAGGACATCCTACAAATCCTGGTGGAACAAAATCCCATTGTATCTGTTGAGGAACTAGCAGACAAGCTTGGATTTGGTCATTCAACCATTCATTGGAATCTGCATGCCATTGGAAAAGTCAGCAAGTTGGGTCAATGGGTTCCTCACAAACTTTCTGAGTCTAATCGTGTGCAGAGAGTGAAAGTGTGCTCTTCTTTGCTGTTACGTTTCACAAACGAAATTTCTTTGGACCAAATAGTGACTGGTGATGAGAAATGGGTTCTCTATAAAAATTTTAAGCCCCGAAGACAGTGTGTAGGGGAAGGAGAAACACCAGCACCCCAGGCTAAAGAAGGTCTTCATTTAAGGTGTTGTCATCTGTTTGCTGCGATATGAAAGTCCATTTTGAACTTTGAAACCCAAACCAAATGATAATAAAGGTATTCTTCTATCAGAATTGTCGTAGTTTATGTAGCTAAATAGCTGAATGATCGCTCTTGCAAGACGGTTTGTAGAGTAACCTCCCTTTATGAAGTTTCTCAAAGCATCTGTGTCATGGGACATGAATCTTAATTATTCAAAAAGCTTAGCGTTTCTCTTAGAAGTTTCTAGAATGTCTAGCGTTCCATTAATAAAAACAGCTTGCTAACCCTGCTCTTCACTTCTTAGTCGATTAGACTTAGAGCCATTCACGTCATTGCTATCTCTATCTATTTCTCTATGCCACATGACTGAAAGCGACCAGTTAGCTGTTATTTCTATATTTCCTATCTCTGGAATTTCTTGCATAGAATACTTCATTCAACTAGATTCTACATTTTGATTATATTTCATCATCGATCAGTAAATAAAATATATTTTTATGATGGTATTGCCATCATTTATTACCTGGTCTAACAACCAGATAATAACTCATCATTTGGTTCAGCTGATCAACACTGCTTATATACCTGTTATAATATATGTTCACAAACAGGGTGCCATTTTCAGCTACACATGGTTGTCCACTGGTAGATAGAAAATTTATCTGCCTCTTATCTCTGAATGCAGTCTCTAGCAGATTTCCTTTCTGTCGTTGGATTATTTCACATCTTTTTAATTTTGCTTTTTTTTTTATATCCAACGACAGCCTTTTTCTACTAGCAATTACTGTAGAACATGTATATGTTGTCACAGCTTCTAAATCCAGTGCAAATTTGACTGAACTAAAAAATCGGTCAGAAAATAATATACAGCCCTCGTTATGGTATGGAAGTGACAAAATCCAGACCATACTGACTAACATTATTGTCTCTTTTACCAGTATAAAAACTAAATCCACAGCAGTACCCAGTATTTGCTTCACAAATTTTCTAAACTTTGATACCCCACTTCATGGGCTTTCCTGGCATATACTGTCAGAAGCATACCCTTCTTCTAAACCCCACTATGCCCTCATCTATGGATAAGTATCTCTCAGGGTTGTAAAGTGTTTTACATGCATTCTGAATGCAGTCGATGAGGGGTCTTATTTTAAATAAGGGATCAAAGTTTGGTTTTCCACATACTGGGGTACTACTAGTGTCTCTCACATGTAAATACTGGTTAAGTTTCATAAATCATATTCATGACATAATACTAGAAACATACTGATCGCCAAAAGATTCCTGATTGTCCAGTAATTTGTAATCCTGGGTAATTATCTTATACCCATGATAATATTTATGGCAAAAAATGCCCATATTTTTTCTACAATTGTGAGAAACTACAAGCTGTCTTTTTTTCCAGGTTGTTCATATTCTGCATAATGATTTGTTTCTACAGTGATGATTCAAACAAGCATACTTGAAAAAATAAATATATATATATAAAGAGAGAGAGGGAGGGTGGGGAGAACAGGTGAGATCCAGAGATGCTCAATATAGAAAACACTTATAGTGCTCAAATGATTTGGACTTATACTTTGAAGTCTTTATTGAGATCTAAATCTGTGGAGTAAAAGAGTGGCTATAAGAGGAATCCAGGTCAGCTGATGTTGAGGTAGTAGTACAGAGAAACACAGTTGGGATTAATACATAAAATACACATACATACATACAGGATGGCTGTAAACTCATGTTTGAGTATTGCCTTCAGCTGATTGAAAGTCCCACACATGCGAAGCCTATGACCAGCCATTTTTGTGACAGGTCTTACATTTTTTTCAAGCGATGCCTGTTTGTGATGACTTTTTATAGTGGGGGAAAAGATTTGCACAAATCCACTCCCACTCTCTGAACATGGACAACATAAACTGGAAAAGAACCAGTCTACATCATCGAATATTGTTAGTGATGCAAGTTTTCTCTCAGAGTTTTCCTCTTGTAGAGAGATGTTGTGACAACAACAGAAGGGCCTCTGTATATATATATATACATGCATACATACGCATGTACACATACATGCATGCATACATACATACACATACACATGTAACTATATATATATATAT
The DNA here is from genome assembly GCF_006345805.1 of Octopus sinensis. Lineage (NCBI taxonomy): Eukaryota > Metazoa > Mollusca > Cephalopoda > Octopoda > Octopodidae > Octopus > Octopus sinensis. The sequence goes on along the minus strand of NC_043003.1, from coordinate 61,497,718 downwards.
ATATAGTGAAGAATTCTGGGTAGAAGTAGGGGTTCACCAAGGTTCAGCCTTCAGTCCACTTCTATTCATCATAGTCCTCCAGGCAATAACAGAGGAATTCAAGATGGGTTGCCCCTGGGAGCTCCTCTATGCTGATGACCTGGCCCTCATAGCAGAATCACTACCAGAACTAGAAAAGCAATTTCGGGTGTGGAACCTAGGTTTAGAATCAAAAGGCCTTAGAGTAAATGTAGCAAAGACCAAAGTTATAGTAAGTATGAAGGCGAACTCATCACATACCCCATCAGGTAGGTGGCCCTGCTCGATCTGTAGAAAAGGTGTAGGTAGAAACTCCATAAGATGTACCCAGTGTAAGCTATGGACACATAAGAGGTGCAGCAACATTAAAGGAAAATTAACCGAGAAGATAGCTTTCGTGTGTGGCAGATGCACAGGGGCAATAGACACCACAGATACTCAGAAAACAGATTCCATCACACTCCAGGGGAAGAAACTAGAAGTAGTTGATAGTTTCTGCTACCTAGGTGACCAGGTATGTAGTGGAGGTGGATGCACAGAGAGTGTCACCACTAGAATAAGAATAGCCTGGGTAAAGTTTAGAAAGCTTCTACTCCTACTGGTGACAAAGGTCTCTCGCTCAGAGTGAAAGGTAGATTGTATGATGCATGTGTGCGAACTGCCATGCTTCACAGTAGTGAAACATTGGCTGTGACTGCAGAGGACATGCGTAGGCTTGAAAGGAATGAAGCTAGCATGATCCACTGGATGTGTAATGTCAGTGTGCACACACGACAGAGTGTAAGCGCCCTGAGAGAAATGCTGGACATAAGAAGCATCGGATGTGGTGTGTAAGAGAGATGTTTGCACTGGTATGGTCATGTACTATGGATGGATGAGGAGAGATGTGTGAAGAAGTGCCACTCCCAAACAGTTGAAGGTATCCATGGGAGAGATAAACCCAGGAAGACATGGGATGAGGTGGTCAAGCATGACCTTCAAATGTTGGGCCTCACAGTGGAAATTGTAGTTGTGATACCTATGCCAGTGGCACATAAAAAGCACCATCTGAACGTGGCCGATGCCAGTTCCGCCTTGACTGGCTTCTGTGCCGGTGGCACATAAAAAGCACGAACCGATCGTGGCCACTTCCAGCCTCCCCTGGCACCTGTGCCGGTGGCATGTAAAACGCACCCACTACATTCATGGAGTGGTTGGCATTAGGAAGGGCATCCAGCTGTAGACACACTGCCAGATCAGACTGGAGCCTGGTGCAGCTTCCTGGCTTCCCAGACCCCAGTCGAACCGTCCAACCCATGCTAGCATGGAAAACGGACGTTAAACGATGATGATGATGATGATGATGATGAGGGATATATATAGAGAGAAATAAGGACTGAAAATATTCTGTAGATGAACACTTATGTATGTATATAGAAACAGTTATATATTCACAAAATTAATTTACATGGAGTACAAAAAATACAGAAATCTAAGGAGGGAGGCATGTATTTCAAGTCCAACAGCTGTTTCTGGGGACTTGGAATTACATCTGCATCACTATCTCTCTCTCTCTCACTTTATATATATATATATATATTATATATATATATATATATATATATATATATATATATATATGATGGACTTCTTTCAGTTTCAGTCAACCAAATCCACTCACAAGGCTTTGATCAAATCAGGGCTATAGTAGAAGACACTTGCTCAAGGTACCACACATTGGGACTGAGCCGAAGACCACATGGTTGGTAAGTAAGCTTCTTAACCACACAGCCAAACCCAATCTCTTAAAGTTAAATTACAAACTTACATTTTTCTTTTGCCATTCTAATTCTTTGATTGCTCTTTCATATTCATGCATTCGTTTTCTAAAACTGTAATTAGTTGATTTTTGGGCTGTCTCCAAATCATTCCGAGCCTGTTGCAAATTATGATGAATTGTTTCCCTTAAAGTACGAGATCCTCTTACCTCAGCTTCAGCACGTTGAACATTATAACGGCTAAATTCTTCCCATTCACAGGGGGTGGTGGAACTGAAAGAAACAGTAGAGAAAATAGAATAAAGAAATTATTAGATATGTGCTATAATAGGCCCAGGCATGGCTTTGTGGTTAAGACTTTCACTTCCTAACCACACAAGTTTTGGGTTCAGCCCCACTGTATGCCACTTTGGGCAACTGTCTTCTACTATAGCTGTCAACCATCCAAAGCCTTGTTAATAGCTTTGGTAGATGGAAACTGAAAGAAGCCTGTTGTATGTGTGTGTGCATGTGTGTGTGTTTGTGTTTATTTATGTATGTGGTCTAATTCATGTAAATAATGTTAGCCTTATAAACCAGTTCTCTTTCTAGACACAAATTGTTCAAAAGACAGTTATTGGGGGATCTACAATTACAAGATCTTTATGGAATATTTCTCATGCTATAATTCTTATTGTGATTGATGATCATTGAGCCTATTTTGGGGAGGCAACTTTATCTAACTTTAACTATGTTTTTATTTAAGGGAAACACTGTAGTATTAATGTGTATGAAAGAAGTGGATAACAATAAGTTTGAGAAATCATTTATTGATATTTATGGCAATGCTCATGTTATATGAAGGATCAAACCACAATATTTTCCTAAGTCCATATCCTTTTGACCAAGATTTGGTTCAATGTAAGTAATATTGTTCTAAAAATTGAATCTTTCAATGCTGCATTTAATTTCTGATGCAGCAGTTAATTTCTTTTTATCACAGAGAAATTAAACATTATAACTTCACCAGTAAACATAAGGGAGAAAACCTCATCTTGTATGCACAAACAACAATTCAAACTATGAAATTTCAAGCATAAAACCTCGTCCACCTTTTTACCCATTCAACCAGGATAAATTCAAGATATAAGATTAATGGTGTGTAATAGTCATATACTCCCAGAAACTTATGCTGGAATTCTAAACTGCTCAAGTATATATAAGACATACATAACACAAATACAAAACATCACATTATTTGCAAAATATATTTTATGAATTTACGATTTTATAGACTAATTGCCATTGCAAATCTTTGGAGACCTCATAAATTATAAGATGCACATACATCCATAAACTGCAGGCTTACATCACATCTTGTATTCATTAGTATACATCTATATATTTATATATATAGGTATGAGTGAATGTTCTTGTATAATGCAATGTAACTATTTTGAATGCGAATTCTTGCAAAAAAACCAAGGCCAATGCAAGGAAACTAACAATCAAAGAATTCCCTAAATGAGTAAACTCCCTTCATTCATGTATCTATTAATTTCGAAATTTTACATAACCCTATGTAATCTCATGCATTCCCATTGAAAATGACCAACTTGCTAAAAGTGGAATGATTGAAGAATTGTGAATTTTTCTACATAAAACCATTAGTGGCATTGTTAATTTACTATTAAAGTACACACACACACAAGCACATATATAACATGAACAAGAATGGAAAATAACACATCTTTAATTGATGATACACCAAATATTACCAACAATTGTTTGTATTGTACCAGCATATTTAGATAAAGAAATAAGGTACAAAATACCACTCAAACCAATATATCTGAAAATTTGTGCAAACACAACATTATCAGGGTTACCCAAAACAGGCTAAATTCAAAGAGAACTGAAATGATATCTACAATTCATAAATGCATACAAAAAGAAGGTTATGAAGAAATATAATATTCAAAGAAAAGCCATTTTAGTATTTAAACTTATGATGATGTCAGTAAACAAAAGAATAAAAAATAAACAGAAATTCCATGTAACATCTTTTAGTGATCTAACTATTTATGTATACTAAGGAAAAATTCAGAAAAATCATGCTTATTAGATAATAGGGAAAACAATTATAACAAGGGGTGTTATTTACTAATGAAATATTTAAATGTTTTTCTATATTTATGGAAACATTTCCATGTAAGACTGGTTCTACGATTTAATAATTCTAATTTTGAAGCAATTATATAATACGTTTTCTTTTGGCAGAGGTCACATTTAAAATTTCCACGATTATATGATGGAGTATAACTAATAATGAACCACTTTATATTGTAGTTAATGCTCCTGTCTTTCAAATCCCAAATGTTATATATACATACACACACACATATATATGTAAATGTGTGTGTGTGTGTGTGTGTGTGTGTGTGTGTATGTGCATGTCTGTGCCTGTGTGTATATCTGGGTTTGTGTGAGTGGGTTCGTATTTTCTTTGTCTTCACATGTGTGTGTTAGTAGTAAACAATGGCCTTACTGATGAAGTCCTTTGCCTGCAGTCCATCTTGAAAGCTTGTTCGGTCTTCTGGATATGTTGCGCAATCTTTTGTAAGCAAATGACTCAGTCATTTGATGTCCTTTCTTTCTCTGTCTCTGCATAAACATGTCCATGCTGTGTGTTTCTTGACAGACTTGAATATTATTACCTCCCTTGGACCAAATGCTGGGATGGCTGCAGGAAAACTCTACCTCAACATATTCTCACCTAACCCAAGCAAACATGGAAAAGTACATGATGATGAGGATGACAACAATGATGATGATGATGATGATATCTTCAAGCAATATTGGACATGAATGAGAAGAATTCCTTACCCCTTTGGAACTCTCAATGGGTCTGGCTTGAAGCTAATGTTTGGAGATTTGTGGGACAGATTGTACTGGTCAATGTCAATATCCATAGCAATATTCTTATCTTGCAAGTCCGCCTGAACCTGCTGACGGGCTTCTTGCAGACGGACAATTTGCTCAAAACTCTCAGATATGCGTTGTTGCAATAGTGCTTTGATGCCATTTATAACTTGTGTCTCCTACAATACAAATATTTACAAAAATTTGGCAATCATTTAACAATGGAAAACGATTAATAACATATAGTATTTTTATTTTTTATTTATGTACCCTTTTCAAGCCTAACCAGGCTCATGGGCCTGGTTTCCCGGTTTCTATGGCGTATGTATTCCCCCCTCCCCAGCTGGACGGGATTCCAGTCCATCGCAGCATTACTCAAGAAACAGGAAGAAAGAGTAAGAGAAAGTTGGGGCGAAAGAGTACAACACGGGTCGCCACCCCCACCTGCTAGAGCCTTGGGGAGCTTTAGGTGTTTTCGCTCAATAAACACACGCAATGCCTGGTCTGGGAATCGAAACCTCGATCCTCCAACCGCGAGTCCGCTGCCCTAACAACTGGGCCATTGCACCTCCAAACATATAGTATGGACAAGAGAACTGAATATTTTTATGAAGTCATTAGGCTTGTGATTGTACTCTTACTCGGGATCATACTCATGATCATGATCATGCTCGTAACTGTGCCTCTGCTCATGCTCTCTGCGATCAATTGTTTCCTTTTTTTTTTTTTTTTACTTTTACAACTTTGCTACCTTTATATTTAACGTTAGTTATATTAATTTAATTTTAGCAATAATACAGGGCTACAATAATTTTGTTACATAGACTGTACTGGGCTTTCCAAATTAATTAGTTATTTTTTTTAGTGATAATTAAGAAATTGTTCAATTTTTGAAAAATTACTGAGATACAGCACGGAATTTTGTCAGTGAACAGGTCGCGGTCTCAAAGCGATGAAAATATTTTGGCAAATTAAATTTAAATGCTGAAGTGAATCTCATGGTTTTTGTGTGTTTCTTAAATGGCTCATAAACACCTTCCACACTGCAATTGTTTTCATTCCAGACAACGATCTCAGATCAGGTCACTTGCTATGCAAGTACATCTCCGTAATACTGATAATTGAATATGCTGCACATTCTGCAATATGTATAGAGCTCCTTTTTCTTTTTCCAAAATTATGATTCTTTTCTCTTTCATGCCATAAAACATATTATCTTAATATCATGACTATGTGTGTCTGTGTCTGTGTGTTTGTATGTATATATCATCATCATTTTAACATCTGTTTTTGATGCTAGCATGATATATATACACACAAACACATACACACAGACACAAATACATACATACATATACATACACACACACACACACACACACACACACACACACATATATATATATATATATATATATATATATATACATATATATCAATAAGATAAGAAAATAGAGAGACAATTAATAAATTATTATTTATTAATTAAAAAAATTGACATCTCTAACAGCTGTTTCAATTCTAGACCTGCAGAAAATTAATTAATAAAATTAAAAATTATTTGAAAGTCGAAACTTGTCAGAGGTAATTGAAGATATACAAATTAGGTGTTCAATTCCTGCATATGTGTGTGTGTGTGTGTGTTAGGACAGCGAGTTGGCAGAATCATTAGCATGTTGGGCGAAATGATTAGCGGTATTTCGTCTGCTGTTACATTCTGAGTTCAAATTCTGCTGAGGTTGACTTTGCCTTTTATCCTTTTGGGGTTGATTTAAAATAAGTACCAGTTACACACTGGTGTTGATATAATCGACTTAATCCCTTTGTCTGTTCTTGTTTGTCCCCTCTATGTTTAGCCCCCCCCCCGTGGGCAATAAAGAGATATATATGAGTGTGTGTGTGTGGGGGAGTGTGTATGTATATATATAATATATATATATATATATATATACATATATATCAATAAGATAAGAAAATAGAGAGACAATTAATAAATTATTATTTATTAATTAAAAAAATTGACATCTCTAACAGCTGTTTCAATTCTAGACCTGCAGAAAATTAATTAATAAAATTAAAAATTATTTGAAAGTCGAAACTTGTCAGAGGTAATTGAAGATATACAAATTAGGTGTTCAATTCCTGCATATGTGTGTGTGTGTGTGTGTGTGTAGGACAGCGAGTTGGCAGAATCATTAGCATGTTGGGCGAAATGATTAGCGGTATTTCGTCTGCTGTACATTCTGAGTTCAAATTCTGCTGAGGTTGACTTTGCCTTTTATCCTTTTGGGGTTGATTTAAAATAAGTACCAGTTACACACTGGTGTTGATATAATCGACTTAATCCCTTTGTCTGTTCTTGTTTGTCCCCTCTATGTTTAGCCCCCCCCCCGTGGGCAATAAAGAGATATATATGAGTGTGTGTGTGTGGGGGAGTGTGTATGTATATATATATATATATATATGTGTGTGTGTGTGTGTGTGTGTATATATTGTGTTCTATGTGCCTGGTGAGTTGTTCAGTTCCTTTGATGAACCTATGAAACTTTAAGTTGCATGGAGCTGAATGATAAATAATAGCACCCATACTGCTGCCATATAAAAAGCACTCAGTACTCTTTGTGAATTGTTTGGTGTTAAGAAGGGCATCCAGCCAAAGAAACGATGTCAAAGCAGACAATTGGAATTGGGCAGCTCTCCAGCTGGCCACCTCCTCTCAAACAATCCAATCCATATCAGCATGGAAAACAGAAGTTAAAAGTTGATAATGATGATGACACACACACACACACACACACGTATGTATGTATGTATGTATGTATGTATGTATGGGAGATGATGCTAAATGATTATGTACATATGTATATAAATAAGAAGGCAAACTAATATGGACCACCTCTTCCCAGAGGTAAAAATGGGTTTACATTGGGCCAACAGCCCTACTCAGAAGAAAGCACAGCTACAGAAGCATTGATATCAATTCAAATTCGACAAGACCCAAGGGCGGAAAGTCTTCCCTCAGGATGATATACGGGGTGGGATATTGAAGCAGAGCTGGAAAAAGCTGGAATCAACTTGAGAGAAGTAAAAAAGACAACCTATAGCCAAGTGCATATGCTCTATAGGCTCAGCGCAAAGGGCTTCACCCTGTAGCATTTAAACTTGCCATATCTTACTCAAATATTCTACCTGTTTTATGTTCAAATCTACCCCACAATGTCATTCTAAAAATAATCACCTAATTAAAATCTTGAAGCTATGACATAACTCATGATTAATTTAAAACAAAGTGAGCCAATAAGCATTACGTGTGATAGAGTAATTTGAGAGCTGAAGAATTAAACATAGCAAGAATTGGAATTGGTTAAATATTTCTATAATGTATTCTAGACATGACTGGAATCAATAATAGAAAAATAATACCAAAATAAAATCATCTGTCTCAAATCAACAAACCTTTCTAAGGTCAAGCTCAGGGTCATCTTCAGTAAGGTCTATGCCATAGTGGCTCTCTCGGAGAGTCAAATTTTCTACATTAACATCAGTTGCAAGGTTCATGTCCTCAAGTTGTTGTTCCGCCAAATCTTTGGATGTAGATAAATCTCCAATTTCTTTATCCAAATCCTGTAGAGTTTTCTCAAGTATTTCTTTCCATTTTCTAATTTGGTCTACTCTATCACCGAGCCTGATATTATTGTGGTACTCGTCCCATTTTGTTTGAGCATAGGTTTCATTGCGTAGGTATCGCCCTTCTTGTCGACAGTTAGTGGAGGCCTTTTGCTCTCGTTCAGAATTTGTAGAGATGCTATAGTTGTTGGTAAACCAATCCTTTGGTTGGTAATGAACTTTGTGAAGTTCAGTGGCCATCTTGAAAATTTAACTGTACTACTCCTGCAATGGAAAGACAGAACTAATAAAGAAAATGAGACATTTATAATCAATTAAAGAAATTCTAGTCGGAAATTCATGACATATTATCAATACAAGATAGTTATAGACTAAATGAAAATTAGACAATGCTTTCAATAAATTGTTTCTATCATGTGAAAATATGAATGAATAGTCTAGACATGGCTGTGTGGTGAGAATCATGCTTTGCAGCCAAGTGATTTCAGGTTCAATCACATCGTGAGGCACCTTGGGCTAGTTATTTTCTACTGAAGTCCCAGCCCAACCAATGCCTTGTAGGTGAATTTGGTAGGTGGAAGCTGTCAAAGACAGTTGTGTGTGTTTGTGTTTGTGTTTGTTCCCAACACCCTACAGCTTGATAACCAGTGTTGGTTTGTTTATATTTCTGCAACTTAGCTGTTCAGCAATGGATACCAACAGGGTAAGTACAGGGGGAGATTTATCGAACCAAACCCTTCAAGATGGTGCCACAGCATTGCTGTAGTCCAATGACTGAAACAAGTAAAAGGTAAATATCTAAACGTCCAAAGTGACTTGTTAAACTTGTCCCTTTTGTTTCCAAAACTATTTAAGACATTTTCAGAGAAGAACAATATCTTTAAAATATTTGCATTTGTTCTATGCTGTGATTGGTTTGTTCTCTAAAGGTCATTAGGTGTCCTAATCCATTGGATCCCAACCTCCCTGGGTTCTATGATACAAACTCATTGTTTTAAAGTGAACTACATTAAAATCTGCCAATAAAATTCCATGTTAAATTTATGTCCCACACAGCAGCTTAGTAAGTTTTGTTTTAATTAATTCTGAAATCAATGAAGAATTACTGAATTCTTCATTGCTATCAAAATGAATTAATACTAAGGAAGTGTTTTTCAATAGAAATATAGTGGATGGTGGAAGCACTCCATCGGTTATGACGATGAGGGTTCCGGTTGATCCGAATCAACGGAACAGCCTGCTCGTGAAATTAACGTGTAAGTGGCTGAGCACTCCACAGACACGTGTACCCATAACGTAGTTCTCGGGGATATTCAGCGTGACACAGTGAGTGACAAGGCCGGCCCTTTGAAATACAGGTACAACAGAAACAGGAAGTAAGAGTGAGAGAAAGTTGTGGTGAAAGAGTACAGCAGGGATCACCACCATCCCCTGCCAGAGCCTCGTGGAGCTTTAGGTGTTTTCGCTCAATAAACACTCACAACGCCCGGTCTAGGAATTGAAACCGCGATCCTATGACCGTGAGTCCGCTGCCCTAACCACTGGGCCATTGTGCCTCCAGAAATATAGTAACAAATGGGTTAATCTTGAATATGTAGGTGTAAGAGTGGCTATGTGGTAAGTAGCTTGCTTACCAACCACATGGTTCCGGGTTCAGTCCCACTGCATGTCACTTTGGGCAAGTGTCTTCTACTATAGCCTCAAGCCGACCAAAGCCTTGTGAGTGGATTTGGTAGATGGAAACTGAAAGAAGCCCATCGTATATATGTATATATGTGTGTGTGTGTGTGTGTATGTTTGTGTGTCTGTGTTTGTACCCCCAACATTGCTTGACAACCGATGCTGGTGTGCTTACGTCCCCGTAACTTAGCGGTTAGGCAAAAGAGACCGAAAGAATAAGTACTAGGCTTACAAAGAATAAGTCCTGGGGTTGATTTACTTGACTAAAGGTGGTGCTCCAGCATGGCTTCAGTCAAATGACTGAAACAAGTAAAAGAGTAAAAGAGTATGTACATAGTATTTAAGAACTATACTTGTATCATCCCATGCATTTGTAACAATATGCAGGTAACTGGTTGGTTGGATTCTGAGATCTTTCAGAACATGAATCAAGGAAACAGTATTGCTCCTTGGGAGAGCATTCATTCTCAGTCAGATTAATAGCAGAACTCAAGGCAATCCAATTCCTCAGTGAAATGGATTAGCAACCAGGAGAAACTTAAAGGACTGAGGCGTTACTCTCTGGGAAGAAATTGTGAAAGATATGCAGTGACTTGGAAAGTCTAGCACCTAATTTTGAGATTAAAAACAGAACTAATTATACACAATTATTATCTTGAGACTTATTTTTTATTTCTATAAAGTGAGTACATTAATCAAATTTAATTTTTACATTAGTGAGGGTTTTCTAATTCTCCAACAATCAGATTGGTACAGCTGGATTCTGACTTAATGTTCTTCATTTCATGTCTCTATAAAATTTACCGCCTTCAAAACCTCAATGCTTCCTGAAATTCGCCAACACTATACCTGATGTCCCACCTCCATATGCATGCACACACGTATATCATGACTCACACTCTGTTCACTTTCCTGACTTTTGTACATAATTCTATGTACTGTACATTCACCTTTGATGAGTTGTATTATATTATTATTGTTGTTATTATTATTATTATTATTATTGAGTGAGAGAGCAGTGCATGCCATCAAAGTGACACTGGGATAAAATATACGAAGCCCGGTATACCCATCATGACTACCCATGTGCTAAGGGTACACCAGGCACATGCATCACAACCATATGTGTGCGATATGGTGATCTCATATCAAGATAAATAGCACATGACCTTGCAGGTGGGGCCCAGTTAGAATTTTCTTCTGGTCGAGTAACCCATCCTGCTCAAAAGGTCCCTGAATAATGGTTGTTTAAGGATGTTGAATGAAATACCCATGTTTCCAGAGGTGAATTATTCAAGCCCCAAAGAATCCCTCTCAACACATGGCTATGATGCTCCCCCACTACTTCTGCTCGTGATCAGAGATGCACATATCATCAGCCACTAAGAGACATGGTCAACTGGTTGAGGTCAAACAACTGACAAGCAAATATGTGGTATTGAGCAGAATATTTGCCGTAACCCATCTCTTATACCAAGACAAAACAATGTACATGATAACACTTCCAATCAGTTAAGATCAGAAACCACAAGAGCCCTGCCTAGTACTGCAACAGGGCATTTATAATTATTATCATCATCATCATTATTATTATTATTATTATTATTATTATTATTATTATATCTTGACAAATTCTAGCCATTTTGATACTAGACAGACATATATATGTAACCAAGCAGGGGGACAAGTACAAAACCAAACTCTTCTCTTATCACTGGATCTCTCACTTTTACTCTCTTTGATGTGTAACTCTATCTCCTCCCTACCCATCTGATACTGACCTTTTATTTTGATCAGTGGTTCTCAACCATTTTTTTTTACCTATGGACCTCTTTTATTCTGATTTTACTTGGATGGCATCACATAGCCATTTGATGTTTAAAAAATCCTGTTGTATTTTTATAATTAAATATTATTAAAAATTGTATCAAAAATATTTTGTATATTATAGAAATATAACCAATTTATTGCAGATAAATTTAAACAACAAAACCTTACAGGGACCCCCAAGGATCATACGCACCCTGGTTGAGAACCACGGGTCTAGATTAAACTGTTCAGTATTAGGCCTTCATAGCTGTACTAATCATATCATCTCTCCATTTTCTCTCCCACCCCTAACTTCTCCTTCATCCTTTCTTAACTTTAAACCTATGTCACGCCTTCCTATCATCTCTTTATGATCCTCTCCACCTCTACTTTTTTTCCTCCTTTCTCACTCTTATTCTTTCCCTTCTATTAACTATCCCTCATTTCTATAGACATCTGTCTCTATAATCTAATCCTATTCAACAATCTAGTACAGTGACTCTCAACCATTTTTTTACCATTTTACTCTGGTGAGGGACTTCTTTCAAAATTCCTATTTTGTTTTACTTGTATTAACTTGTGTAGGTTTACAACAGCACTCTCTGAGAGAACATGCTTCAATGACCAGAAATTGAGCTGTTTCTTGCAATAGATAAATCTAAAGCAAAATTTTTTCATGGACCCTTAGAATACCACTGTTGATCCCAAATGTGCCACTTTGCTTGTGTGGCCCCCCCCACCCCAGGAGCCATACGAACCCCATTTGAGAACCACTGATCAAGTACATTTCATCAATTCATTCTTCCATTAATCAATTAAAAACTCATTGGAAACAGCTGTAGTGGAGAGACACATTATCCATCTGTTGTTATTTGCCTATTTATATATATATATCTTTAATATTTTTTTTCACAGTACTGTGTATTTGTTTCTTTTTGCATTTGTTATTTATTATTGATCTTCTGTAAAAATGAAACTGAACCCCTTAATTTGCTGTTTTTCTATACACAAACTGAGAAGATATCCTGTGGAACAGTCATTATTTTAATGAGATACATACTGTAATCACCTGAAGAGACACATCTACACAGACGGATACTTCTAAACCAGTTGTTAAGTATCCCACCCAGGAGAGATCAATGCTACATAGGTCAAATCAAGTGTAGTGGTTAATAAACATTCTCATATCTTCCATCTTCCTTCTCTCTCATTAATCAATGTGTATGTGTGTGTGTGTGTGTGTGTGTGTGTGTGTGCGTGCATACATGTATGAGTGTGTGTATATGCAGATTCTATGAATGAAGTATTACTTTCACCATGCCTATTAAGGAGGAGTAATTGGAGTAATTTCCTTTTATTCAACAGTTTGTTTTCATAGCATTTTGTCTTAATAACGGATGAGATACCGGAGCAGACTTCAGCCCCGGTATCCGAAATTCTGAGTTTTATTATGACAACCAACTAATTGTCACATATTATATTTATAGATAAATTCCTCTATTTTACATAATATCGAAGTCTCATTCATTCTTTTGTTGTCATATTATTATTATTAATATATATATATATATATATATATATACATACACACACACCCACATACATATATGTATATACACACATCATCATCATCATCATCCAGTGTTTTGAATCTGGGTTTTGTCCCCATTAACGGGGGTGGCTGGAGCTACCTCAATGCCATAGCAACCACCCTCACATCATCTTGCCCTGTTTTGGGTATCCTCCCTCCTCAACCCAACCCTCCCAATCTCCTCCTCCACCTGTCCCCACCACATTTTCCTTGGTCTACCTCAAACTCAAGCATACACACATATACACATACACACACACACACACACGCTTCAGATAATCCATTGTGATTAGAAGGTGATGTGATATCTATTTCTAACGAGGTAAGTGATTTACACAGCAGATTATCACTGGTTCACAGTTTAACATCTCAGTCTTATTATTCGTACACTGCACTGCTGCTGACAACAGGATTCAACATGCTACTTGTAGTCTGGCAACCTGTCAGATTATCCATCTATGTTCATCATGTTTTCTTTTACATAATTAATTAAACCTCATTGATGTAATCAACCTGGGAGGGCCTGTTAGGTTTCCTGCACATTTATAAAATACAAAACGAACAAATACAAGATAAATGAAACTCTGCCATCAAAGTCTGCTACAATTATTAGCAGTCCATTTTGGACATATTAACACTTGTTTTCAAATGATTTTTCTATTGTAAAGAAACCTGCTTATAAATTTGTTATGAGTATGTAACTAACAAATAAAAGAAAGCAAACGGGTTTTAAATGTCTTACTCCTCTCCCTCTTTGTCTCTTTCTCACTCACTCACTTCATTCGTATCCCTTCCCCACTTATTTCATTAAATACATTTTGTCTTTTCCCTCTCACTGCTATTTTCACTTTCTTTCCTTGCAATGCTCTCTCTCTCTTTTCCTTCTGTTCAATTGTTTTCATTAAATGTACTAGCAGGTATACTGCCCTCCTGGTGATTTTCTGCTAATGCACCGCGCACACACACACACACACACCACACACACACACACACACACACACACACACACACACACACACAGAGGTTGACCAAATGTCAAGTAAATGACAGTAAATCAAAGTCATTTAATTCCAAGATTTATTTATGTTTATCAACTGAATGAATTCAATAAAAGCATCTAAATACGAAACATCATGAAAATTGTTCAAACTAAAACCCCTCTTGAGCGACACATTTTCCCATTCGATTCAATACAGAATTACAGATAGTAGGCGTAAGAGTAGGTGTGTGGTAAGTAGCTTGTTTACCAACCACATGGTTCCGGGTTCAGTCCCACTGTGTGTCACCTTGGGCAAGTGTCTTCTACTATAGCCTCGGGCCGACCAAAGCCTTGTGAGTGGATTTGGTAGATGGAAACTGAAAGAAGCCTGTCGTATATATGTATGTATATATATATGCGTGTGTGTGTTTGTGTGTCTGTGTTTGTCCCCCTAGCATTGCTTGACAACCGATGCTGGTGTGTTTATGTCCCCGTTACTTAGCGGTTCGGCAAAAGAGACCGATAGAATAAGTACTGGGCTTACAAAAGAATAAGTCCCGGGGTTGAGCTGCTCGATTAAAGGCGGTGCTCCAGCATGGCCACAGTCAAATGACTGAAACAAGTAAAAGAGTAAAGAGTAAAGAGTATAGTATTTATGGAATTTTGATTTACTGTTGGGTGACTTCTGGCCAACCCTGTATATGCATCACTAAAGTGACAAAAAGCATTAATCAACACCAGTGCTGCTAGAAATAAGAATCAAAACAACTCAATAACTGTGGCAAATATTTTTAGCAATAATAGTGGTGTTTAGTGCCATTTGTCACTTTAGTGATACATATATTTCTGCCTTTAGGTTGCAAAATTGTGAATTAGTCACCCATATTATTTTGATATATATGTGGGTGTGTGTGTATTATATATATCATCATCATCACTGTTTAACATCCGTTTTCCATGCTGGCATGGGTTGGATGGTTTGACTGAGGACTGGCAAACCAGTAGGCTGCACCTGGCTCTGATCTGATCTGGCAAGGTTTCTTATTTCTTTATTGCCCACAAGGGGCTAAACATAGAGGGGACAAATGGATTAAGTCGATTACATCGACCCCAGTGCATAACTGGTACTTATTTGTAATCGACCCCGAAAGGATGAAAGGCAAAGTCGACCTCAGCGGAATTTGAACTCAGAACACAGCAATGGATGAAATACCACAAAGCTTTTCACCCGGCGTGCTAACATTTCTGCCAGCTCGCCTGATCTGGCAAGGTTTCTACAGCTGGATGCCCTTCCTAACGCCAACCACTCCAAGAGTGTAGTGGGTGCTTTTTACGTGCCACCTGCATGGGAGCCAGTCAGGGTGCGCTGGCATTGACCACATTCAGATTGTGCTTTTTATGTGCCACCAAAGGGAGCCAGTCAGCCAGCACTGCATCAACCCATGCTCAAATGGTGCTTATTACATGCCACCTGCATGGGTGCCAGTCAGGCGCCACTGGCCATGACTACGAATTCAATTTCACTCAACTCAACAGGTCTTCTAAAACACAGCATATCACCTGACGATTCAAGGGTACTTTTAAATGGGCTGGTTATGCAACACTGGCATCGGCCGTGGCTGCAATCTCACTTCACTCGCCAGATTTTCTCAATCATAGCATATCTCCAAAGGTCTCAGTCTCTTGTTATTGCCTCTGTGAGGCCCAAATGTAATGTTATGTAATTAGTGATTAATCCTTTTTACAATTAAAATAAACATGAAAAAGGTTATTCAGGTGATTTTTTTTAGTGTGTTTTGTATGGCAGAGGTTGATAAAGGATCTTTTCTGGTTCTCTAAGATTGGTGGAAGAAAGGACAAAGAAACATTTCATAGGTTATTGCAGTAGGAAACAACCGTTCAAAATATAGAGTTGTCTTCAAATTGACGACCTGGTTCAAATACTTGCAACAGATTAGATTTTCAAAAGAAACAGGCATGGCTGTAAGGTTAAGAAGTTGGTTTTCCAGCCACTGCAAGACACCTTGGTCAAATATCTTCTACTATGGAAGCACTCCGTCGGTTACGACGACGAGGGTTCCAGTTGATCTGATCAACGGAACAGCCTGCTTGTGAAATTAACATGTAAGTGGCTGAGCATTCCACAGACACGTGTACCCTTAACGTAGTTCTCGGGGATATTCAGCTTGACACAGAGAGTGACAAGGCCGGCCCTTTGAAATACAGGTACAATAGAAACAGGAAGTAAGACTGAGAGAAAGTTGTGGTGAAAGAGTACAGCAGGGATTACCACCATCCCTGCCGGAGCCTCATGGAGCTTTAGGTGTTTTCGCTCAATAACACTCACAACGCCCGGTCTGGGAATCGAAACCGCGATCCTACGACTGCGGGTCCACTGCCCTAATCACTGGGCCATTGCGCCTCCACATCTTCTACTATAGCCTCAGCCCAACCAATATCTTGTGAGTGGATTTGGTAAATGGAAAAGAACCCAATCTATACACACACACATACGCGCACACATACACACACACACATTCTTATCCTTATCCAGGGCTTCATCACTCCTGAAAGAAGAACTTGTCCCTGAACTCCTTCCACCACAGCCTGTCTCTGGCTAGTCATCAACATTTAGGCCTTTGGTAGTGGTGGGTGATATGTATATATATATATATATATGATTACCATCATCATCATAATCATTTAACATCCATTTTCTGTGCTGGCATGGGTTTGACAGGAGCTGACAAGCTGAAGAGTTGTACAAGCTCCATGTCTGTTTTGGCAGGGTTTCAGTGGCTGGATGTCCTTCCTAATGCCAACCACTTTACAGAGTGTACTGGGAGCTTTTACACAGCATCAGTACGGGTTCTTTTTATGTGGCACCAGAACCCATGAACCTGCAAGATTAGGGTTACTCAGCTGGAGAGGGTTGCAAGGGATAAACTCCTATGCAAGGGCACCTATGTTTTTACTTAGTTTGATGTGTCTTTTCAAGCACAGCAAACTGCCAGGAGTCTCAGTCCCCTGTCATCTCCTTTGTGAGTCCCAACATTAGTAGATCCTTTCTCACCACTTCATCCCATGTCTTTCTGGGTCTACTCCTTCCACATGTTCCCTTACAATGAGAGATTGGCACATATAATTACACACACACAGACACACACAGATATTCATACATAGGCAGAGAGCTGGCAGAATCGTTAGCATGCCGGGTGAAATACTTAGCAGTATTTCGTCTGTCATTACATTCTGAGTTCAAATTCTGCTGAGGTCGACTTTGCCTTTCATCCTTTCGGGGTTGATTAAAAATAAGTACCAGTAACACACTGGGGTTGAAGTAATCGACTTAATCCCTTTGTTTGTCCCCTCTGTGTTTACACACACACATATCATCTGTAAAAACATGAATTCAAAAGAAGCACACTCTAAGTTATAAAGCAGTATATATTAAAGTTAGATAAGGTTAGTTTATGAGAAGACCTCAGGTTCCACATCCATAAAGGGCTTAGCCGACTGTGAAACCTAAGGTAATCCAATAAACTGGCCTTATCTAACTTTAATATGCATATATATATATATGTATGTATATGTATATATAGATAAGTAGAGTTAGCAGTTGGAATAACTGTCTAAAGGATAAGAATATCCATTTTTACTACCGGTATAAATTACCTATGTTAAACCTGGTCATGGATATGCAAGCATACTATGTTCATAGGATACAGGCAATAACAAATAAACAAGAGTTTATAAGGGATCAAATTTAAATTAAGCAGAAAATGGAGAAAATTTTAAGATCAACAAAGAAATTGACTACCATCGATTATCATTTTTTTTAATACAAAACTTTCTGCTTAATTTATATATATATATATATATATATATATATATATAGGGAAAGTTTACGAAAAAAAAGATGAAGACAGGTGGTGTACAAAACAAACAGATGTATTAGTATAACGTTCAGGAATAGAAAAAGTCTTTTACGTTTCGAGCCTACACTCTTCTACAGAAAGGTACACAGAAAAAACAAGGAGAGAAAAAAATGTGTGTAGTGGCTAACAATCTATCATGTATATATGTATGTATGTACATATGCATGTATATATGCACACATGCATATACGTAAGCATGTATGTATGTATGTGTGTATGTATGTATGTAAGTATGTGTGTACGTATGTATATAAGTATGTATGTGTGAGTGTATGTATGTTTATATCTCCTTGATGTGGCATCATGTGACTGATGTAAACGAATGTCATTTATTCTCAATATTCTGCAAAAGCAAACCTGATAACGTGGAAATATCACCTTTCTTGGAAATCGGTGAAGGTTGGTGACAGGAAGGGCAACCAGCTGTAATGTGCCTCACTAAGCTCTGTCCAATGTATGCAAGCATAGAAAAGTGGATGTTAAAATGATGATGGTAATGACAATGATGATGACCTAAGGAGCAGATGATGATATCAAGCTGGGTGATTAAATCTTCCATGCAGGACTTGTACAGTCTGATGAGCTTCAGCATAGTTTCCATCTGTCCAATTTCCCCCAGAAATGCTTATCCGAGGAGTAAATATAAATAATGAATGTAAAATAAATGTATAAACAAATAAATGAACGAAATAAAAATTTTCTACTTTTTGAGTTTGATAATTTTGTGGAATAGTTTGCATTGCAAAAAAAGACTGTAATGGCTTTGAGGATGATGATGGTAATAATGATGATCATGATGTTACTGTCTTTAACCTTCTCTGTTACTTTCACTTTCTTTCCTTGAAATTCTCTGTCTGTCTGTCTGTCTGTCTGTCTGTCTGTCTGTCTGTCTCTCTCTCTCTCTCTCTCTCTCTCTCTCTCTCTCTCTCTCTCTCTCTCTCTCTCTCTCCAATCGAAACATTTTAGCTGTAATCTAAATTTTTTTAGAAGCCTGATGTATGTTTATGACTACATTATCTAATGTGCCCTTCCTTATTGTTATTTCTTTCTTTATTTTATAACGATAATAGCCTGTAAGAGAAGGGAGATTTGGCTGCTATTTCATGCAGGGAGAGCAACCGCATACGGATTTGCTTATTGGATCCATAGTAGTAATGCTTCTACTACTGATAAGGAGGAAGATAAAATATATATCTATTGGTCTATTTGGGAATTTAAGAGTATTTCCAGAGAATGTTATCTTCAGATTAAGAAAATCAGGCCGAATTATTGGAAGGAAAAATTTATATATGCAATTTTTTTTTATCTTAACAATTAAAAAAAAAAAATTGAATTTGAAATGCAACTGAAAAATATTTTACCGAATGACTAAAGGAAAAGAAATGAGAATATATGATGTTAATAACAATATCATTTACTTTCCGAGATAATTTAGGAAAGATTCTTTGTATTGCGAACTCCTAATTTTTTTTTTTTTTTTGTTTTGTTTTACTATAATGCACATCGTTTAAATGCAAGCGAGCGGTGTTGACAATTGACAAGAGAATAAAATAAGGATTTTCCCGTAATATTTATAAATATCTAAAAAAGATGAACAGAAATACGTTAAAAAAATTCAGTTTTCATAGTTATCATTGAATTAAAATCGAAGAATTTTTAAGACAAAAAGTATTTTACCTGCTATTGAAATTGTCGTTAGAAGTGTGTATACAGGTTGTCATGACAACAACTCACTATGTTAACTCGTCAGCAATTAGTGGAGTCGACAACAGTGAGAACCAATCAAATATCGCTTTACTAACTGTGTTTTGTAAATCATGTGATTACCATCTCATGACTTATTTATAAATAAGTTCGTGCTGAGCGTTGGTGAGCTTTTATAGAAACATGGGCTTTTAATATAAGAAAGGAGTTTCTTCTGTTCGAGACACTAGTTATTGTCTTCGTGTATCACAATGGAACCTGTTGAAAGAAAGATTTTCGTCGGATTGTACTTGTTTGTTGTTATCCTACAAGTTCATTCAGACCAGGTAAAACAACTACTTCCGCTTATATTTATTTATCATTTAATCTCATCAAAATATAGTTTTGTGACATAAAATTCTTCGTGTCATGTTCGCTTTTCTTCAGTCACTGCCAGATCTTTTTAGTGCGTGCTTGTGTGTTAATTGAAAGAGAAGGCAAGGAATCTATTTCATTATTTGGAGATGAAGGAAAAAAACACTGACCTAAAACTTGAAATTGTTGTTCCCTTTTTATGTACACAGCCTTATACTTATTTTGCGCACATGTAAAAATACTTAGGTTTGTCACACAGTCTTTGTATCCTTATTCAACACACTATATTGTTTTTTCATGTAAGAACCTCCTCCCTCACTTTTATTCACTCACATACTTGCGTACTCACTCCCATCTTCGAGTCAACTTGTGTCCCGTATACGTAAGAATTTAGCATCAATCGTAACTACTAATTCTATACAGAGAGATCAAACTAATAGGCCACATCTTTTCTGAAGTTCTTGACTTTGGATATATTCCCATGTTGCGAAAAGAAGAATATATCGACATTTCTGGCCATGGACGCCTTTTATTCTTTTAATTTTCATTTTTTTTTGGCAAACGTCATTTTAGGCCAATAGTTTCTTCTAATTCTGTTTACTATTATTTTCTGTTTGTAGATTACTCATTCATAAAACTATGTTTCATACAGATGACTTTATACATATCGGTTCATTTTATTTGATATCAGAGACAGACAGAAGTGGTGTGATACACAATGCAACGCTGGCATCCACATTTGGGACGGTACTGCTACACACACACACACATACACACACCACAACTATCTTGGATTGCATCCAATCACAGGCCACTCGATTTATTGGTCCTAAGTTGCTCGCTAATACTCCATCTTGCAAGTAGATATGCTGTCTTCTCAATTATCTCTTCTGTTATTACGACTGTGACATCGCTTCCTCGGAGTTGGCCGGTTTCCTGCCAACTCAGAGCTCTACTACCGTGCTTGTGTCTCTTCCCCGGCCCTCCACGTTGATTACTTCCCTACTGTCAGATCGTCAACTTTCTGGAACCCCATACAACTCAGGAGGGCATACGAAGGCCATGAACACACTCTCTTCTTCCGGTACAAACATTTAATCATAATAATAATGTAAATCCGAAATGTCAAAATAGAATCAGCTGTTTTATCTATGATTTTGGCAATTCACGTGGATCGTCTAAAGAAGCCTTTCTACAATAAGCACAAAGCCTGAAATTTGTGGGGAGGGGGAATCAGTCGATTACATTGACTCCAGTACGTAACTGGTACTTATTTAATCGACCCCGAAAGGATGTCGACCTCGGTAGAATTTGAACTCAGATCGTACAGACTGACAAAAATGCCGCTAATCATTTTCTAATATAGGCATAAGGCTTGTAATTTGGGCAGGGGGCTGGTTGATTACATCGACTCCAGTGTACAACTGGTACTTATTTTATTAACCCCTAAAGGATGAAAGATAAAGTCAACCTCGGTGGAATTTGAACTCGGAATTTAAAGACGGACGAAAAGGCATTTTGTTCGGCATGTTTACAATTTTGCCAATAATTGTTTAAAATGTCTTTAGTTTTTTCAAGTGTCTGGTGGACCTTTTCGACTTCATTTAAGATACGTTTCTTAAAAAAAAAAATTCTTACATAAATGTTGTTTGTGGAACTGGAAAGGTCTCGATGTCTTGTGAGCCCCAAAGAATTTGCAGTTAATTGAAATAACATCCTTAACGCAACAAAAAAATCAACATTAATGATAAATATTGTCAAGAAAGCAAGGGGAAACGATTCGGAAATTGAAGCTGATTAAAAAGGGAACGAGGGTCATGTAGTGGGCAATGAGTCTGATCTCTGGCAAGTACAGTGACAACTTTAGACATGTTTCAGAATTATTAAACCTCTTTAGTAAAGCATATTTTTGTGGTTACTACAATGACTGAGAGGATAAAAATTTCAATTAGGCAATTTAAAATAATATGGGAAAAACTTCCCAGGGATGCTTTCTACCAACTAACATACTTTCTGAGAAAATAAATAAATCATATAAAACTGAATCAAGCGAAATAAATTCAACTGATTTTATTTGTAACTCTATCAGTTTTGAGGGATTATGCTTGACAATGCATTTATTTTAGTGTTTGTTTTTTTCTTGTTAGCTTTAAATATGTTAACACTATTGTTAGATTTAAGTTTGAGACGTAAATGTTTATCGCTTGTATTTATTAACTGTACTGGAATAATCAGTTATTGATAATCTACAACTACGAGGAGTGTTTCTGCCCTGTGTCATGATCATGATCATTAATGCAATGTCTATGTTTTATGCTGGGATGGCTTGGACTGTTTGACAGGATCTGGTGAGCTTTTTACAGTGTGTGTTCTAGGTGTATTTTTCGTGTCACCAGCTCTAGCCAGGTTGCTAAGTAACTTGCAAAACACAAAAAGGAAAGGGAAAGAACGACCTTGACTAAATGGTGGTGGTGGTGGGGATATTTGAGAGAGGGTTAGTTGAGTTTATACTAATTGTCTATGGCTAAAGTGTGTTAGAGAGACAGCGTAAGTGTCTTGCTATAATCCTGCCCAATTTCTTGTATCTTCACTGAGATGAATCATCATTATTTTACGTCCATTTTCCATGCTGGCATGAGTTAGATGGTTTGACTGGAATTGGTAAGCTGGAGAGCTGCACCAGGCTCCAGTCACCTGTTTCAGTTTGGTTTCTATGGCCAGATGCCCTTACTGATGCCAACTGCTTTACAAAATGTACTGGGTTTCTTTTTTGTCTTATCAGCATGGGGTATCCATAAAGTCTTTTTTTCTCTATTTCCTGGGTTTAGAGCATTGTTTCTCAACCTTTTTACCCTTGCATAACCCTCAAGATAAATTACATGTCTCAAGGAATCCCTGCACAAAATAATTATCTACCATATCTTTCTCATATTTTTTCATCGTAGTTCACATGGTAAATATCATATATATATATATGATATTATGATCATGAAATTAGCATTAATATATATATATATATATATATATATATAATATATATATATATATATATATATATTATGATCATGAAATTAGCATTAGCTTATCTAGCCCTTTCTTGTGGAACTGTAGGGTTCCAGAGAACTCCAGTTGAGAAACACAGGTCTAGATGAAGAGGAGTGGTTATGGCCTTCACACCCTCCTCTTGAACTTTTGTCAGTCAACATCTGCAGAAAAGACATGAGCAAGGAGAGAATTCCCGAATGCTAATGTTCTGGGAACAAAGGGCTTGGTGTTGGGGTTGGACATAACAAGGGTGATTGGGGGAGGAGAGATGAGTGGGTCAAGAATGCTTGAGTAGGAGTGGTATGATCCTAGCTGACTCTGAGGAGCAGAGGCCATTATAGCAGTGAAGAGAAATGTAAACAATAAAAACAGCATGTCTTGGGTGTGTGTCTATGAATGATTTTATATCAATCAATTGGGTGGCCTTTATCTGGAAGTGATCTAAGATGCTGAGCAGCACTGCTGCAGATGTAGGAGTAATATTCCATGGTGCATGTTATTAAAGCTTTGTAGAAAGGTAATAATTGTTGGAGGCTGAAATCCCTTGCTATGTTAAAGGTGTACTTTGATCAGGCGAGGTCCTCAGTAATCTTGAGATTTTAAGTATATACTTTCATCAAGATTGGTCTTTGGTTACAGTGAGATCCAAAATATAGCCTAGTGATTAATGCAGGGCTTATAGGAGAGTTGAACATAATGAAAGTGTTGAAAACAGGAGAATTTAGTGAGCTGGGTGTGCTTGAGTGGAGGTACTACGAATTTAAGTTGCTAGATCTAAGTTGCTGTAGATCACAATGGCACGTAGATCACATATTACACTGGCACCCACTTTGCTTGCCCTGGAGTGTAGGCCTTTGATGATTTTTCTTCACTATTCTTAACTTTAGGTGGCTTTCTTGCTTCTCCTCAGTTGAGTCCCTGTCTTTTTTGCAGCTTTGCTTCAAATATCCCATGCGCTTCCAACTATTTTTAGGGCACCCTCTCTGCCTCTTTTGTGTGTTCCAGGTCAGGATCTGGCATTTTGTCATATGTTTCCCTGGTGGAAGGCCTTCCTCTCCCAGGTCTTGTTGGTTTTGAATTATCGTTGATGCTTCTGTAACTTTGCCCTTTTTACTAAGTAGGTATGTTGGTCCTTTGCAAACCTATTTTTACCTCTAAGAGGTGGTGTGTGTTTCGTATTAATCTGGCCTTTACCCTTACTGGGAGCTTTCATTCTGCTGGTAGGGTTATTGAGGCATATAAGCTACTACAATGCAGCAAAGATTGGAATTTGTGGTTGAACTTGAGCTGTCAGGGGCTAAAGGGTCTTCTAGCTTTGAAGAAAAGAACCAGTTGTTGAGATGTGGTCCTCGCCATAATGAGGATGTTCTTTCACCAAAATGACAAAGTTCAGAAGTATTCTTTTTTTTGGTTATTGTATTACTTTGGCAGTGTTTGATTGTTTATTGTTGTGTGTGTGAGAGTTCTATTTCAGGTCATAATGCTGACTCACAGGGCCTCTCCTGTAATGGATATATCTTGTATCAACAGAAAATACAATTGAAGCAGTTGAACCTTGATTTTAAAATGTGGGGTTGGGGGTGGAAGATGATAAAATTTCAGAAAAACCAAAATTATAAAATTCCAAACTTGATAAATTAAATAATAAAGCTGTTACAAATACTACACATCTCCATTATATAAATTTTATTTAAATCTATATATTGTATATCAAGGTCATCAATGGTCAAGTTGATACTTGGCCATCTGTGATCTATTATACATACATACGTATGTACATACACACACACACACACATTCATTCATTCATTCAAATTCATATTCATACTAATAATAACTGGAGCACTAAGTTTTGTTAGTAAATGCCTAAAGGAGAATCTGGATAATTTTCAGAAAGGGGAAATTGACTGACTGATTCGTACAAGTCCAATCTGAGTGGAACAGTAAAAATATGCAAGACTTTTCTCAAGTTCCAAATGTAAATTTGTCTGTGTTAACTACATCCCAAAGATGGAGCCTTGTGTCTTAGTTGGAAGCCAGCTCCCTCCTCAATGGAAGATTTATAATAATTTTAAAAAATAGAAGAGACATCATCATCATCATCATCATCGTTTAACATCCGTTTTCCATGCTAGCATGGGTTGGACAGTTCGACTGGTGTCTGGGAAGCCAGGAGGCTGCACCAGGCTCCAGTCTGATCTGGCAGTGTTTCTACAGCTGGATGCCCTTCCTAATGCCAACCACTCCGTGAGTGTAGTGGGTGCTTTTTACGTGCCAGAGGAGGCTGGCAAACAGCCACGATCGGTTGGTGCTTTTACGTGTCACTGGCACAGACGCCAGTAAGGCGACGCTGGCATCTGCCACGTTCGGACGGTGCTTTTTATGTGTCACCAGCACGGGTATCTTAACTACAATTTCCATAAAATTATCACCATCATTTAATGTTCACTTTTCCATGGTTCAACAAGGAGAGACAAGCCACAAGGCTGTATTAGATTTTATTATATTATATAAATATTATATAAGCATGATCTATTTCTTGTCATTTGCACTCCCATCCTTGTTCATCATTCAGTACAGTACCCTCTACCTCCACCTCTTTTACTTCCTCTTCATACTCTTATGAAAGCAGCCACTCTCTTATTCCCTCCCATGATCAGCCATTTTTATCCTCTCTTATACCCACCTTCTTGTTCTTTGAGAATTTGCTCTAGTACCCCATTACTACCTTCTTGTCTCTGGGTCAGCTCTGATCAAACACATCTTTAATCAAATCAAAACATTCCAGCCTGCCGTTTTATCTCTTTTTATGGTTCACACAGTGCATGTATGATGACTACATTATCCGATGTAATTCCATTTTTAGGCTGGTTTGAGATTTGATTTGAGAGCGATGTAACTACTATTTCTGGCTGGTCAAGCACCCATGTAGGTCTCACTTGTTTGCTTGGATTCTACCATATGGCGACATTCAGTTTTCATCTATCGAATCCTCTTACGAGACTGTTTGACCCGGGGCTATTGTAGTAGATATATGTCCAAGTGCCATGTAGTGAAATTGAACCCAAGACCACATAGTTAAGAAGCAAGCTTCTTAACCACACACCACGCCTGTACCTGATACATCATCATCGTTTAACGTCCGTTTTCCGTGCTAGCACGGGTTGGACGTTTTGACCGGGGTCTGGGAAGCCAGGAGGCTGCACCAGGCTCCAGTCTGATCTGGCAGTGTTTCTACAGCTGGATGCCCTTCCTAACGCCAACCACTCCGTGAGTGTAGTGGGTGCTTTTAACGTGCCACCGGCACGGAAGCCAGTCAAGGCGGCGCTGGCATCGGCATTCCTCTTAGAAACCCGAGTCCGACTTAGCCTTTCATCCTTTGGGAGTCTATAAAACAAGTACTAGTTGAGCATTTGGGTGAAGGTAAAGAATACGCACACCACCCGTTTTCGGTGTTTAGGGTTTGGAGCAGAGGTAAAGAATACGCACACCACCCGTTTTCGGTGTTTAGGGTTTGGAGCAGAGGTAAAGAATACGCACACCACCCGTTTTCGGTGTTTAGGGTTTGGAGCAGAGGTAAAGAATACGCACACCACCCGTTTTCGGTGTTTAGGATTTGGAGCAGAGGTAAAGAATACGCACACCACCCGTTTTCGGTGTTTAGGGTTTGGAGCAGAGGTAAAGAATACGCACACCAACCGTTTTCGGTGTTTAGGGTTTGGAGCAGAGGTAAAGAATACGCACACCACCCGTTTTCGGTGTTTAGGGCTTGGAGCAGAGGTAAAGAATACGCACACCACCCGTTTTCGGTGTTTAGGGTTTGGAGCAGAGGTAAAGAATACGCACACCACCCGTTTTCGGTGTTTAGGGTTTGGAGCAGAGGTAAAGAATACGCACACCACCCGTTTTCGGTGTTTAGGGTTTGGAGCAGAGGTAAAGAATACGCACACCACCCGTTTTCGGTGTTTAGGGTTTGGAGCAGAGGTAAAGAATACGCACACCACCCGTTTTCGGTGTTTAGGGTTTGGAGCAGAGGTAAAGAATACGCACGCCATCCATTTTCGGCGTAACCCTAATCCTAAACACCGAAAACGGGTGGTGTGCGTATTCTTCACCTTCGCCGAGCATTGGGGGTGGGGTTTGATGTAATCGACTTACCCCCTCCACCAAAATTGCGGGCCTTGTGTCAAAAATTAAAACCAATATTCTGTTCCGAGTGCTGAAGTGCACATTTGTTTACTTTGAACGTAAGGATCTCTATGATGTAAGGGAGGAAACTCTGATTTTTTCTTTTCGGTCATTTCTATTCTGTTTCTACAATCGTTACAAGTTTAGGCTTTCGGTTACAGAAAAACTTTTTACTTTTCGGATGTTAAAGTTATCCTACATTTCTTAACCAAGCTGTGGGGAATAAATACCCGATCATCTGGAAATATTACCTGTGATAAATTGGTGGCTTATACAAAGATAGAGGGATTTTTTTTTTTTTTACTCCAGGAGTAGCTTGCTTACCAACCACATGGTTCCGGGTTCAGTCCCACTGCGTGGAATTTCGGGCAAGTGTCTTCTGCTATAGCTTCGGGCCGACCAAAGCCTTGTGAGTGGATTTGGTAGACGGAAACTGAAATATATCTATATATATATATATCATCATCATCATCGTTTAACGTCCGCTTTCCATGCTGGCATGGGTTGGACGATTTGACTGAGGACTAGCGAACCAGATGGCTGCACCAGGCTCCAATCTGATCTGGCAGAGTTTCTACAGCTGGATGCCCTTCCTAACGCCAACCACTCCGAGAATGTAGTGGGTGCTTTTCCATGCCACCGGCACAAGGGCCAGTTAGGTGGTATGTGTCTGTCCTTCCGCCATCGCTTGACAACTGATGCTGGCGTGTTTACGTCCCTGTAACTTAGCAGTTCTGCAAAAGAGACAGATAGAATAAGTACTAGGTTTACAGAGAATATGTCTTGAGGTCGATTTGTTCGACTAAAGTCGGTGCTCCAGTATGGCCGCAGTCAAATGACTGAAACAAATAAAAGAATTTTTTTCATTCTGTAGAATCATATCCACATATCTGACCTTAACTTCTAAGGGTTTGGGAGACATCCCTTATCCCTTACTTGTTTAACTGAACCTCAGTAATTATTATTTTTCAGCCTGGTACTTATTCTATTGCTGAATTGCTAAGCTACAGGGCTGCAAAAAAACCAACTGTGGTGATGAGAGACAAACATGAATAGATGCATGCACACGCACACACACACGCACACAATGGGCTTCTTTCAGTTTCTATCCACCAGTTGTACTCACTAGGCTTTGGTTGACTCAGGCTCTAATACAAGATACTTTCTCAAAATGCTGTGCAGTGGGACTGAACTTGGAACTATGTGGTTGGGTCACAAACTTCTTATCACACAGTCACACCTGCACCTATTGTCACGTTTATATTTGCAAACACAGGTTGATCACTCATTATCTCAATTTCCTAGATATTGTTGTATCTAAGTGGTAGCTCAACACTAAGCAGGCCAATGATAAAAAGCATTTCAACAGCGACTATGGTGTCTTTTATTCAGGCATAGTGTACCTAGGACTACACTATGCTCTCATTCTCATTTACTTGTTTCAGTCATTTGACTGCGGCCATGCTGGAGCACCGCCTTTTTAGTTGAGCAAATCAACCCCGGGACTTATTCTTTGTAAGCTCAGTAGTTATTCTATCGGTCTCTTTTGCCGAACCGCTAAGTGACGGGGACGTAAACACACCAGCATCGGTTGTAAAGCAATGCTAGGGGAAGAAACACAAACACACACACACACACACACACACACACATATATATATATATATACATATATACGACAGGCTTCTTTCAGTTTCCGTCTACCAAATCCACTCACAAGGCATTGGTCGGCCCGGAGCTATAGCAGAAGACACTTGCCCAAGATGCCACACAGTGGGACTGAACCCGGAACCATGTGGTTGGTTAGCAAGCTACTTACCACACAGCCACTCCTGCTGTTTATTCTATTTTTATAACAGTA
>NC_043003.1:61440767-61463267 GCF_006345805.1 Octopus sinensis | reverse complement strand
ATGGGGCCCATAGTCAATTAAGTAAATACAATTTAGGCTGTAAAAAAAAATCTGCTTCATAAAATTCTGCCTGGCCCATACAGGCGAGGGCCTTGTTTCAGGAGGGTACCAGGGGACAAGTCCCCTCCCCATTTTTTCAGGAATTAGGGACAAACCATCTTTTGTCCCCACTACTTTTTCCCAATTAAAAAAACAAAGTACCACTAACAATCTAGGTGGCACATTGCCTAGTGTCAAAGTGGTGCAAGAGGAGCTAAAAAGTCTAAGCAGTGAAGAAAATTTCAGAAGCTGTTCAAAACAGCAGAAAAAATTATTTATCAAGTCAATATTTCTCCTTTAGAGCTACCCAGGCAATGAAAAGTTCCTAAAAGATACCAGGAAGGAGATGCATTAAAATATCAACACTGCACTGTTTGGGATCATTGCAGAGTGCAGTAATTGCAGGTAGTGGATACTGCAATAGCAAATTTGAATTTTTTTTTTTTTTCACAGGATTTAGCAGATTATGAAAAACTGAGCAATATTTTACTCAGTGGAAATTTTTGTGCTGAATGATCATGCAGTATCCAGAACTTGATGAATTTTCTTTAAGGAATGAAATACTTTTCTATAGAAATCATCATAGTGGATCATCTCTCAAGGATCACCGTAAAATATTCAGTGAAATGCATCCAGAAGTCTGTTGCATGTTTCCAAATGTTGAGCGATTGCTCAGGCTACTTTTAGTGTTTCCAACCAGTTCTTGTGAAGCTGAAAGATCTTTTAGCACTCAACAGAGACTCAGAACTTGGTTGTGATTGACTGTGTCTCAGCAAAAGTTGAATCATTTTCTAGTATGCCATGTTTGTAGAAATGGTTTCAAAAAGATCAGTTATGAAGTTGCTAAATTATTTATTGACGGCAAAGTTCTGAAAGACAGATTTACTTTATTTTTTTGTCCAAATATCTATGTTTTATTTTTTGTTTATTTGATATAATAAATTATTTTTGATCTTACTTTTGTTTTTTATATCTGAACTTCATTTGAATATATAAAATTTAATTAGCGTAAAATTTTATTTATGTGATAGGGTCTGGGAAAGGCACCATAAGGAATACTAACATGCTCTTTTAAGAATCAACAAATGTTGGTTCGTCCCCATCACATTTTAAAGGCAACTGAAGCCCTTGCAAGCATGGATGTGGACATTAATAATTATGATGATCTCTACTTTTTGAGTTCAAGTCCTGCTGAGGTTAATGTTGCTTTTTATCCTATTGGGATTGATAAAATAAAATACCAGCATAGTGATGGGTTAGACCAGTGGTTTCCAACACGTTTATTTAAATGAGTTTTCCCATGGACCCCTTCTAAGATGCTTATCCTTATGTATGTATATATATATATATATAGTATTAATAAAATAGGAGCTGGAATGTGTAATAGACTTTATTGGGTACAACACATTTCGACCTGTTCTGGGTCTCTTCAGGTACATCAATAAAAAGTCTCGCTAGAGATTTTTTAAGTCAGCTTATGTACCGCTATTAGTCCATCAAATCTGAGAGATATCTTATGGTAGTAGAATAATATTTAACTGCTATTTGTAAATTTCGGTATTCGGTGAAGCAATTTTGCTAAGCCCTAATTATAATTATGTTTATATATAGGAAATTTTGAATTTACCTTTGTAGTATTTAATCACAGCTCATTAGGCTCTGATTTTAAATCCCACTGCAATCAATTTAAAATTTAGAACCAGTCAAATAAATTCTGGTGTTGAGATAATTGTTATACCCTTCTCTGAATGTCAGAAATATGTATTTCTGGCATTTAAAACTGAAACCAAAAACATGGTTTTGGTTTCAGTTTCGTTGTCCAGCACCCTTTGGCAAGTGTCTTCTACTGTAGTGCCAGTCTGACCAATGCCTTCAGAGTGAATTTTATAGATGGAAACTGTGTGGAATGCTGTCCCCGTCCCCACTCGTGTATATTTAAAATTGTGTGTATGTTTGTCCCCACTTGAACATGTATCGAACAGATGGCATAGAGTTGCCTCCCTTGATGTTCTGAATTCAGGATGTAAGCATATCATGACCCTTCACAAGACCATTCGAGATTGGTGTGAGGGACTGAGAGAGGAATGTATCTTTAATTCAGAGACCTGGCTCGAATGCTGAACTAGAGCGGACTCTGTTAAAGGCAGCGAAGGTGCCTGGTGGTAACAGTCTGAAATCAGGTAGTGGATTGAATCTATCACCCATGATCCATAAAAATTGAGATTACTCTATTGGTTATAGCCTTCTTGTTTTGAAAATTGGCTTTGATACTACTTAAACTAAATTATCATGAGCAACAGATAATTCACTGTATTAACTGCCATTCACATACATGAGGGGCAGGAGTGGCTGTGTGGTAAGTAGCTTGCTTACCAACCACATGGTTCCTTGTTCAGTCCCACTGTGTGACACTTTGGGTAAGTGTCTTCTACTATAGCCTTGGGCCGACTAAGCCTTGTGAGCGGATTTGGCACATGGAAACTGAAAAAAGCCCATCGTGTATGTATATATATAAATAAAATGTATATATGTATGTCTGTGTTTATCCCCCCACCATCGCCTGACAACCGGTGTTGGTGTGTTTGTGTCCCCGTAACTTGGTGGTTCAGCAAAAGAGATCGATAGGATAAATACTAGGCTTACAAAGAATAAGTCCTGGGGTTGATTTGTTCAACTAAAGGCAGTGCTCCAGCATGGCTGCAGTCAAAATAACTGAAACAAATAAAAGAATGATTGGATTACCTGGCCAAAATATTCTACCTATCTTATGTGCAAACTAGCCGGATCTGGCCTCTCAGACTAAGCCTACAAGCTCAGAACATAGACGAAGGATTATTGTAACTTGTCTACTTTTGGGATTGTAAGGTTTTTGAGAAAATTTAGGTCTGAAAATTGAGATGCATACTATAAAGTGGGTAGTACTGCCCCTTTGGGGGCTGTGGAAAGATCCTTAGGGCGTTGAAAAAAAGTGGGTTGATAATGTGGTGGCCAAAATGAGGTGATAGATGTAAAAAAAAAAAATTAATAGTTTAATTAGTGTTATGTTTTATTTGTGAAATAAAGTTGTTTTGAATTTGCTGCAGAAAGTGGTCTATATTTGTGCTGGGGAGGGTGAGGGAGCACTAGGAATGTGGCCTGGGGGTCAAGTGGGTGGCAGCCTGGAAAAGTTTGGGAACCACTACTATAAATGGTAGAGTATTATATGTAGATATTTGTGGTAAATTCATATATCCCGTAAGCAACTAGACAGTTTGTGTATGCTTGCATGTGCATTTTTGATGGTTAACACTTGTGCAACCATGAAAGAATGGTAAAGCAGACATAAAAAACTTTAATGATGATGCTTATATGTAAATATTTCTTTGTAAATGTACTCATATTTTTTTATTTTTTCATTTCAGACTTGATTTAACTGGTTGCAAAATAAAAGAATTGCACGGCAAAATGTTTGAGGAATATTTAGACATGGACATTTTGTAAGTTTCCTAAAGTGGCTACAATCTCTTCAATGCTTGTTAGGGTTGGTTCTTAGCTCTGGTTTTGGGCTTTTTTCGAGATAAAAAGTAATTTCCTTCTGTTGCAAATGCTTATTTATTTTTCTTTTAAGGGTTTATATACACTCCTGTATGTATGTTGAATTCTTATAAATTGATTAAATACACAGTGAAATACATACTGTGGATTGTAATTAAAACTTCATGAGCTAAAACATGAATTAATACGTCATCTATGCTGAAAGAGAAAATGAATTTTTTGTTTTTGTATTTTGTTTGCTAGTATCACCATCATCATCACCATCACCACCACCACCACAATCATCTTTATCTAACATCCATCTGGCATGGGTTGGGCAGTTTGACAGGAGCTGGTACTTTGCTAAGCTCCACTGTCTATTGGCATGATTTTCTTTTTGTACAGCTGGATGTCCTTCCTAATGCCAACCACTATACAGAGTTCTTTGGGTGATTCTTAATGTGAACTCATGTGTTGAAAGAGATTTTCTCATACCTTGGGAGGGTCATTATACCAATAATAAACACATGCACTAGTTGTATTTCACTTCTTTATTTTTATTTGTCAGTTGATTAAATATTTAACTGATTGTTTGATTAACCATTTGGACAGTCAAGCAATCTGGTAGGCTTTTTCAATGTCTTTTCATTGCCACTTGCAATCTCATCAATAACAAGCCAGCTCTACTCCAGGTCTGTTTCGGGTCTGTCTATTTTTCTGTCAGTTTACAGGTGCTATATTTGTAAGGATGTGAATAAGAATGTGGGCATTGAAGAGGTTATGGATGATGATGAAAAGACTTTGACAAGCCTAGCTGATTGATTGATTGTCTGTCTGATTGAGTAATGAAACGATTGATTAATTGGTTAAATGTTAGCATATTGACAAATAAGAGAAAGAAGTGTCTGTGTGGTCAAAAGCTAGCTTCCCAACCACATGGTTCTAGGTTCAATACCACTGCATGGCACCTTGGGCGAGTATTTTCTACTATAGCCTCGGGCGACCAAACCCTTGTGAGTGGATTTGAGAGACGGAAACTGAAAGAAGCCCATTATTGTAAATGTGTGTGTGTGTGACTTTGTCCCCATCAACCACTTGATAACTGGTGTTGGTGTTTACATTCCCGTAACATTGTGGTTCAGTAGACAAGACTGATAGAATAAGTTCAGGTTTTAAAAAAATAAGTCCTATAGTTGATACTTTCAACTAAAATTCTTCAACACAGTGCTCCAGCATGGTTGCAGTTTAATGACTGAAACAATTAAAAGACAAAAGATAAGTGAAATAGAGCCAGTGTGTGTGTTTATTATTGGCATAATGACCCTACCAAGATACAATGAAAATGAATTAAATTTCTTATAATGCAAATATTGCTTTTACAATATCAGTCATAAATTTTAAGATATATTCTATATAACTTTTAAGATATAATTTTTTTTTTTTATTATTGCAGAACATTAGAAAATAATGAATTTACAAGCTATGAAAAAATAGATTTCTTTGGTCTGAAATCATTAAATTATTTGTAAGTTTGAATTTTCTCAATTTTGGAATCTGAATTTTTTTTTTACTTTGTAAATGGGAACCACTGATAATTAATTCTCTTTAGGCACACATGCACACGTGCACATGCACACACCACACACACACACACAGAAGAAAAAGTAAAAACCACAAACGTTTTTATGAATATTAAAGATGGGCTGTGAGATGTTTTGGCACAGCTGTTTTGGCACCAGTTTGCCAATTTGGCATCATTGGTTTGATAGTGACATATTTGACATCAGGCGTTCTAAATGTTTCTCTCATTCTCCCTCATCCTCTCTCTCTCTCTTTCTCTATTTGTCTATTTATTTCCCTGTGTATGACAAGAGGGAAAGTGTTCCATTAATAGATTGTAATGTTTCTCTCTTCCACTCTTTTTGTCTGTATCCTTATATTGTGTGTGTGTGTGTGTGTGTGTTCAATGCCAAACAGTACTGTCATCAAAACATACTGAAAGTCCACTCATCCATGCCATGTCTTCAGTGTGAAAACAGTTGCATCCAATTGCCTCATTCTGTTAAAGATGTTCTTTAAAATTTCACAAAGGCCATTCTAGATACTGGCACACGGTCAGTTATGATGAGTGTTCCAGTTGGTTCAATCAGTGGGGCAACCTGCTTGTGAAATTAATGGGCAAGTGGCTGAGCGCTCCACAAACACGTGTGCCCTTAATGTAGATTCCAGGGAGATTCAGCATGACACAGAGTGTGACAAGGATGGCTCTTTGAATTACTGGTACTATTCGTTTTTGGAACAACATGAAATAAAATGTCTTGCTCAAGAGCATAACATGCTGCCACCAAGAATTGAACTCACAACCTTATGATTGCAAGCTGAATACCCTTACCACTAAGCCATTCACCTTCATAGTAGTTGTAGACAGCAAAGTTGAGAATACATCAGACACTTGTGTATTCATTTACATGTCTTTATGTTCTGGGTTCAAATCCTGTCATATTTGACATTACTTTCCGTTTTTTTTTTCTTTTTCTGGGGTAGGGAGCATTCAAAGAATAGCATCTTATTAACTCAATCATATTGACTTATTGAACAAGTAATAGATAAAAGATAAAAGATATATTCTTTTCTACTCTAGGCACAAGGCCCGAAATTTTTGGGGAGGGTGCCAGTCGATTAGATCGACCTTAGTACGCAACTAGTACTTAATTTATCGATCCCGATAGGATGAAAGGCGAAGTCGACCTCGGCGGAATTTGAACTCAGAACGTAAAGACAGACGAAATACCTCTAAGCATTTCGCCCGCTTGCTAACGTTTCTGCCAACTCGCCGACTAGATAGAAGATATATTAAAAGTATTATATCCTAACTGTTGTTTAAACCAGTTGAATTTGCAACATGCAAGAGTAGCCTCCCTTCACTGCTGTGATCCCCCCCCCCCGCTTCCCTGTTTGCTTCAAAGCAACCGTTTTTATCTCGTGAAATGAAAAAAACAAAAAGAAAAACAAGATCTGATACCATCACACTTAGTAACCATTTTGTCGAAGTTCTGTTTACTGTTTTTTTTTTTTTTTAATTTTAATCCTTTTCAAAAAGAAAGTAAACTTAATATAGCAAATGAATATCGTTGGTAACATGACAAAAGCTTGTCTCTTTCCGTTGCATTTCCTTCACATTTATGCTCCCAAATAGACATGAAGCAGAGCATGGTGTCACATATTTTTATACTTTAAACTTTTGCTATTTCATTTATCACAAGGTACTAATCAAGGGTTACTGTCGCGTGCTGCAGAGTCAGTGTCAAATCTGGAACTGTTTGGCTGCAAAGAAACTTGTCGTCGTCCTCCTCCACTTCTTCCTCCTCCTCTTCCTCTTACTCCTCTTCTTCCACCTCCTCCCCTTCTTCCACCTCCTCTTCCTCCTCCCCTTCTTCCACCTCCTCTTCCTCCTACTCCTCCCCTTCTTCCACCTCCTACTCCTCCCCTTCTTCCACTTCCTCTTCCTCCTACTCCTCCCCTTCTTCCACCTCCTCTTCTTCCTCCTACTCCTCTTCTTCCACCTCCCCTTCCTCCTACTCCTTCCACTCCTCTTCCTACTCCTCTTCTTCCACCTCTTCCTACTCCTCTTCTTCCACCTCCCCTTCTTCCTCCTACTCCTCTTCCTACTCCTCTTCTTCCACCTCTTCCTACTCCTCTTCTTCCACCTCCCCTTCTTCCTCCTACTCCTCTTCCACCTCCTCTTCTTCCACCTCCTCTTCCTCCCCTCTTCTTCCCCCTCCTCCTCATCTTTCATCTTCTCCTTCCTCCTCCTCATCCTTCATTTTCCACCTCCTCCTCATGATTTTTAACGTTTTTCTTCGAAATTATCATGATATAATTAATTATTAATATTTTCTTTTTTTTTTGTTTTACTTCTGAAGATCTCTTCCAAATATCAACAGTTCCTGCCCTGGTGGTGCTGACATGTGGGATAATATTACAGTACATGCAGATTATGTTGAATGCATGGACCAAGTTAATACCTGTATATTTTACAATTGTAAGGAATCAATTTTTTCCCCACCTACTTTAATTTCCTCTTTTCTTCCCAAGCATGAAGGCTTTGGATTACCAAAGTACTGTTAATCATTCATGTGCGAAGTAAAAGTGTCAAATTTCGTTTGTGTTAAATTGCCTGAAAGAAGCTGATATGCGTTTCGCCTTGGAATAAAGCAAGTCTTGCTATGTGTGTTTTGAATTTATAGATATGTAGTCTGTGACTCCAGTAGTTTAGCTTTTGTTTTGCACGAAGCCATGTGAATGAATATGGTAGATGGTAACTGAAAAAAGCCGTGTAAGTGTTTGGCTTTAGGAAGGGCATCCAGCTGTAGAAACCATGCCAAAACAGACAATGGAGCCTGGTGTGGCCCACAACCTTATCAACTCCTGTCAAACTGTCCAACTTATGCTAGCATGCAAAGCAGATGCTAACTGATGATGATGATAAATATTTCTATGTTTTTGTGTGTCCCTTTGTCTTGACATTGTGTGATAGTTATAAATGAGTGTCACTGCTATAGGAGTAGTGTCATTCCTTTTTAATATTCTGCAAAAACATGTTTGACATGGGGTAATATTAGTTTGCTTGGAAACAGGTCAGGGTTAGTGACAGGAAAGGTACCAGACCACTTCGCTGGTGAGACCCATATTGGAGTACGGGATTCAAGTCTCTTCTCCTTATCTCCTCAAAGACATACATCATCTTGAAAGAGTCCAGAAGCTGGCTACCCGCATGGTTCTTGGTCTCAAGCATTTGTCTTATGAAGAAAGGCTGAAGACGCTCGACCTTTATTCTCTAGAAAAACGCCGCCGCTGTGGTGATCTCATTCTTGCTCACAACATCATAAGCGGAAAGTGTAACCTCTCGAAAGAGCTGTTCTTCACTCCTGCTCCAGAGTGTCGGCTGTGAGGTCACTCCGAAAAGCTCTATCTGCAACGATTTCATCTCAATCGAAGGAGAGGGGTTTTCTCCGTCCAGGTTGTGGATCCGTGGAATAAGCTGCCGGACGAGATAGTGAAGATGCCGACGACCGCTCGGTTCAAAGTCTCTCTTGACCAGAAATGGCCTGAACTCTTTGCATGAACACCACCCTGTACATAACTCCATGTCCCCCTACATGGCCTTGCTTTTTGCTTTTTGAGCCCAAAAATTAACTTAACTTAACAGAAAATCTGTCACAATAAAACTATTTGACCCCATGCAAGCAGGGAAAAGAGATGTCCCAATGATGATGATGATATATAGATTGATAGAAACTAAAATACTTTCAGGTGTGATGTGTGGATCTGTATAATTTGTGTGGCTTCAGGTGAATCTTGATCAAGTAGATCTGTGAATGAAGACCATTAGGCCATCATTACCTCATCTTTGATAAAGTCATCTGTTCCCAACATTGAGCTGTAGACTGTAGGTTGTACCTTGAGGCTTTGTGAACTGTTTAAGATAATTTCAAAAGGCTGCAGTTGAAAATATGTAATTACTCAGTTACATTTAGTTATTCAGTTACTCAAATATTTCAAATGAGAGAAGAAATTGGGAAAATGAGTTTGGTGTTAATAAAATCAACTTATTGAAGATGCAAACTGTTCAATTTTCATTTAAATAATAGAGTTTCTTAGTGGCAAGATTCACAACCATTGGTTCAATCATAGCCTATCCAGGTCTACATTAACCTGGATACACATCTTCCCTTTTTGAGATAATAGTCTGTGATTTGGGATAATTTCACTATTATTTCTAAAAAATTGACATACCATATTGTAGTTCCTTCTTTTCCTTATTTATCAAAATAGCATAAACGGATTGGCAATTAATACCAGTGAATGGTGAAGGAGAATTGCCTTTGAGTAATTAGATTTGATTTCACAAAACTCTACTTGTGAAGACCTGTTGAGGCAAGTGAAAATCAAAATCGATCAACATCAATGGAATTTGTAGTTGTGATACCAGTGCCGGTGGCACGTAAGTGAACCATCTGAACGTGGCCGTAGCCAGCGCCGCATCGCCTGGCCTCCGTCCCGGTGGCACGTAAAAAGCACCATTCGAGCGTGGCCGTTCGCCAGCCTCATCTGGCATCTGTGTCGGTGGCATGTAAAAAGCACCCACTAAATTCACGGAGTGGTTGGCATTAGGAAGGGCATCCAGCTGTAGAAACACTGCCAGATCTGACTGGGCCTGGTGCAGCCTTCGGGCTTCCCAGACCCCAGTTGAACCGTCCAACCCATGCCAGCATGGAAAGCGGACGTTAATCGATGATGATGATGACCCTGCATCACAAAAGCTGGCTTTCTTCTTCAGAGACCAACAACTACTTACCTTCTCTAGAGTTTCTTCATGGTCCTCAGTGACTGTGTCCAGTGGCCAACCACTTGGCAGACTGACATGGAGTCCTTCATCAGCCCCTGATTCACAGATGTCCTATTTCCTCTCTTTCCACATTTGTTACTGCTTGAAACTGGTTAGTCTTGTTCCACTTCTATCCAAGAACACCCAAATCACTTGTCTATCCACCGATCAGCCCCTCCAGTCCTTCTTTCCTTGGACATCACTTTTCTAGAATTTTTACAGTGTACATGTTTTCTTGCACAATGAACATTAACCACGATGGTCATCAGTCTCTCTGTTCTCCGAGGACCCTTTCCTCCAGCTCAATCCATTTATATGAAGGAAAATGAAATAAGGAATGTTTGTTTTAAATATATTGACAAAAGCTAATTGAAATTCAGTTGCAAATATTATTTATTTTCCTCAGTCTCTAAATTTGCTGATTAGCCTCATATATGAGATGGTCAAGTGTCTTCTACAGCCCCAGGCTGACCAAAGCTTTGTGAGTGAATTTGATACATGGAAACTGAAAGAAGCCTGTCCTCTGTGTATGTTAGTATATATATATATATGTATATATATATGTGTGTGCGTGTGGAGGCACATGGTCTAGTGGCTAGAGCAGCGGACTCGCAGTCGAGGGATGGTACGTTTGAATCTTAGACAGGTGATGTGTGTGTTTATGAGTGAAATATCTAAGCTCCATGTGGCTCCGGCAGAAGGTAATGGCGAACTTCTGCTGACACTTTCGCCACAACTTTCTCTCACTCTTTCCTCCTGCATCTTGCAGCTCACCTGTGTCAGACTGGCGTCCTGTCCAGGTGGGGAACCTATACGCCAAGGAAACTGGGAAACTGGCCCCAATGAGCCAGGCGTGGCTCGAGAAGGAACAAACAAAGCAAAAATATATATATATTTTTTCCGAATTTGTGTAAATGTGTATAGAATAATATATCAGTTGAATAATTTTAAAACATTGTCTGAATTTCAGGTTTTTTTAGCATGGTATTTAAAAAAAAAATATGGAAACCAGACCATGTTTTAACTTTATTCGACTGATGTGTGTGTGTGTCTGTGAGATACTGTCTCCTTGCTGTATAGTTGTAAACAAGTGTCACCGTCATACAAGCAGTGTCCTTCATTTCCAATCATCTGTGAAAACATATCTGGTCTTAGAGAAAAATTTTACCTTCCTTGGAAACAGTTGAGGGCTAGCGTGAAGGGCATCCAGCTGTAGAAAATGAGCATCAGTAAATTCAGTCTGATCCATGCAATCATGGAAAAGTGGAAATGAAAATGATGGTGTGTGTGTGTATGTAATTGTTTCAGGATTGTTATTTTCTAATGCATAAATAGAGAACCTGTTTAAGAATAGGGCAAATTAAAGTTGCATAAAACCTGTTAGAATCATATCTGTGCTGAAAAAAATGATGAATCTTTAATTTTACAAATTCAGGTAGCATGCATACAAACGTAGTTTTTTTTTTTTTGTAATCTGCTAGAAATTGCAGCTAAAGTTCTCGCAAACCATACTCCACATCTTGAAAAGTAGAAGAGCACGTTAGATAATGTAGTCTAGAAATAAAAACGTGATAGTTATTCACTGAAGTGTTTTGATTGTAAATCTGCTCATTCGGGGTCGACCCATGGTAGGGGGTCAGTAACTTTAATCTACAAGTGGGCAGTTTCATATATGAATTCTGATGTAATTTGATGGCGAGGGATTGCTTACCCTACTATTTATTGATTTCTTGCTTTCTTTTTAATTTTCAGTAAGTTGTCCCTTAAACTCTAACTGCACAAAAGGAGGACCAGGTTATGCCGAATGCCATTGTGATCCAGGTTATTATGGCTATAAATGCAAAAGAACTGTACGTATATCAGTATTGAAATCATTTCCTTTCTCGTTTGTGTTCTTGTAAAACACTTTTGTGTGTGTCTTGCTTCAATTTGCCTTGTGACCCTGCATTTCTCCCTTCCTCCTTACACTTCACTCATTGAATCAGTGGCTTAAGTGACACTCATTACTCTTTTTACTTTTACTTTTTTCAGTCATTTGACTACGGCCATGCTGGGGCACCGTCTTAAATCGACCCCAGGACTTATTCTTTGGAAGCCTAGTACTTATTCTGTTGGTCTCTTTTGCCGAACCGCTAAGTTACGGGGACGTAAACACACCAGCATCAGTACAAATAAGTACTAGACTTGCAAAGACTAGGTTCTGGCATCGATTTGTTCGACTAAAGGCGGTGCTCCAGCATGGCCGCAGTCAAATGACTGAAACAAGTAAAAGAATAAAAGAAATTCTGAACAAATGTTGCTTATATTGGAAATAAGATAAGCTAAGGGAAATAACTCATATGACCGATTTATGAATTTTCATAATTTTTATAGAAAAATTTATTGGTAGGTTTGGTTAAACTCTGGTATGATGATGAGGTTTAATAGACTGAAACGTGTCTATAGTTGTATCTAGTCAAAAAGAAAGACCAAACAGAAATAGTACAACCAGTCCTCAACTGTGAGCAAGTATGTCTTGGTAATACGAACCATGATTTTACTAATTGTTTTTGGTTCTTATGTAGCTGAGAGAAGATTCGAACGTCCTCTCAGCCACTTTGCTCTTGATCCAGTTGGAACATGTAGGTTATGAGAGTGGGTTGTACAAGCACCCTTGCTGTACAACAGCTAATTAAACTGGAACAAGGTGAAATTAAGAGTCTTGGTCAGAGGACAACACAGTACCTTATCCAAGAATTGAACTCTCAATCTTATGGTCATAAACTGACCACTAGGTCAAACACCTTCAGTCTTTTTTTTTTTCCCTATCTACAGCAGTGGTTCTCAACTGGAGTCCATATAAGGTTTTGTTGTTAAAATATTTACGTGCAATAAACTGGTTATACTCTTACAATACACAAAATATTTTAACAATTTTTCCACTTCGTACAATTCTTAATAATATTTAGTTATAAGAATCAAAATGGTCCACAGACTAAAAATGGTTGAGAGCCACTGATATAAAAGATGAGGACATGCGTAAGCTCGTGCGGAATGAAGCCAGTATGCTCCGATGGATGTGTAACGTCAGTGTACATACTCGACAGAGCGTTAGTACCTTGAGAGAAATGTTGTACCTAAGAAGCATCAGTTGTGGTGTGCAAGAGAGACGATTGCACTGGTATGGTCATGTGGCGAGAATGGATGAAGATAGGTGTGTGAGAAAGTGCCAATCCCTAGCAGTTGAGGGAACCCGTGGAAGAGGTAGACCCAGGAAAACCTGGGACGAGGTGGTGAAGCACGACCTTCGAACTTTAGGCCTCACTGAGGAAATGACTAGCGACCGAGACCTTTGGAAATATGCTGTACGTGAGAAGACCAGGCAGGACAAGTGAGCCCAGCCCACTTATGCATGCCTTTCCTCCCTTGGACACAAAGACCTGTTGAGGCAAGCGAAGTCGATATAGAACCTCATCCGACGACAGGCACCCATGCCAACCCCCTTTGCTTGTGAAGACATGTTGGGGCAAGCAAATCGAATTGAACCAGCCAGGATCCCTGGTCTGGTGGTACGTAAAAAGCACTATCCGACTCGTGGCCGATGCCAGCGCCGCCTCGACTGGCTTCCGTGCCGGTGGCACGTAAAATACACCAATCCGACCGTGGCCGTTGCCAGCCTCGCCTGGCACCTGTGCAGGTGGCACGTAAAAAGCACCCACTACTCTCACGGAATGGTTGGCGTTAGGAAGGGCATCCAGCTGTAGAAACATTGCCAGATAAGACTGGAGCCTGGTGCAGCCTTCTGGCTTCCCAGATCCCCGGTCGAACCGTCCAACCCATGCTAGCATGGAGAACGGACGTTAAACGATGATGATGATGATGATAATGAACTAACATTGAGAGTTTGTTTCCGAATTTCTTCAAATTATCTCCCCTTCTCTTTCAGAGTTTATAACTATTGCCTCCAGGGTTTATTTTATTTTTTTTTTTTGTTCTCCCGCTAAGAAGGAAATTTAAGTTATCTTTGATTTTTTTTGTTTCATTCATTGGACTGTGGCCAGGCTGGAGCACTGCTTTAATGGTTTAGTTGAACAAAATCGGCCCTGGTACTAATTCCATCTCACTTTTTACACGAACCACTGACTTATGGGGATGTTAACAAACCAACACCAGTTGTCAAATGGTAGCAGAGTACAAAGACACACACACATATATACATACATGTATGTATATGTATGTATATACACAATAGACATCCACACAGTTTCCAGCTACCAAATTCACTCACCATGAATTGGTCAGCCTGGGGCTATAGTAAAAGACACAGGTCCAAGGTGATGTACAGTGGGACAGAACTTGAACCTACAGGATTGCAAAGCACAACAATTATTTTTGGACTCAGTTTTCAGGCACAGGCGTGGCTGTATGGTAAGAAAACTCTCCAGCCACATGGTTCTAGGTTCAGTCCCACTGTGTGACACCTTGAGCAAATATCTTCTACTATAGCTTCAGGCTGATCAAAGCCTTGTGAGTGGCTAAGGTAGATGGAAACTGAAAGAAGCCTGTAATACATATTTACATAAACGACGACGACTGTGCGTGTGTGCGCGCCTTTGTGTCTGTGTTTACTTCCCCATAACCTAGTGGTTCAACAAAAGAGACTAATAGAATAGTTACCTGGCTTTAACAAAAATAAGTCCTGGGGTTAATTTGTTTGACTAAAACCCTTCATGGTGGTGCTCCAGTATGGCTGCAGTCAAATGACTGAAACGAGCAAAAAGTATATATGTGTGTGTGTGTGTGTATGTTTATACTCATGCCAGCATGGAAAATATGTTAAACGATGATATGTGTGTGTGCCTGCTTTTGTATATATATGTATGTGTGTGTGTATGTTTGTGTGCGTGTATGTTTGTGTGTGTGTATCTTTATACCTATGCCACCATGGAAAATGGATGTTAAATGAGAATGTGTGTGTGTGTCATCCTCATCATCGTTTAACATCCGTTTTCCATGCTGGCATGGGTTGGACAGTTCGATTGGGGTCTGGGAAGCCAAGAGGCTGCACCAGGCCCCAATCTGATCTAGCAGTGTTTCTATAGCTGGATGTCCTTCCTAGTGCCAACCACTCCGAGAGTGTAGTGGGTGCTTTTTACATGTTTATATATATATATATATATATATACATATGTGAGTGTGTGTGCATGTTTATATGTATGTTTATATATGTGTATATTGTGTCTATTTACACTTGCATTCCTCCATGGCTCATTGAGCTACTAGTG
The DNA here is from genome assembly GCF_006345805.1 of Octopus sinensis. Lineage (NCBI taxonomy): Eukaryota > Metazoa > Mollusca > Cephalopoda > Octopoda > Octopodidae > Octopus > Octopus sinensis. The sequence goes on along the minus strand of NC_043003.1, from coordinate 61,448,063 downwards.
ATGACATTGTTGCCATTTCCCATCAGTGAACCCTATACTGACTTTGCCCCTTCAAAGACATGTGGAATAAAATATCCCTTATATGGAAAACAAGTAAAGGTTAGTGACAGGAAGGGCATTTAACTACAAAACAATACCTCAATAAAGTACTTCTCTAACCCATACCAATACGAGAAAATGGTCATAAAAACAAACATGAAGCAAGCATACTCTGTTGGATGTTCATGAAAGACATAGTAGAAAGGTACTGATTGGAAAGCTGGGATTAAGGGGAATCAGATGCTGTGTGCAAGAAAAAACACTGCACTGGTTATGGACTTGCGATGCATATGGACGAGGACAGCTTTATAAAGCAGTGTCATCCATTTCCAGCCTTCCATGAAAATATGTTTGGCCATGGGGGAATGAAAACCAGTGAGGGTTACTGACAGGAAGAGCATCCAGCTGTAGAAAATCTCCCTTAATAAATTCCATCTGACTTGTGCAAGCCTGATAAAGTGGGTGTTAAAATGATGATAGTAAAGTGACAGTCTAGTTTATATTGTTAATTAATTTAAGACACAAGCAGTCTACTCATTAGAAATATAATAAAAAATGGAAGTCTTAATGAATTCAATGTTTTCTTTTGTGTCTCATTAAGCTCGTGGTTTAATTTCCTAGTGTCAAATGAGTTAATTTGTCTTTGTTTTTCATTGCAGGGTCACTTCCCTATGGATGTCTATGGTATCTCAACTGCTGCCGGAGTTATTTTAGTCTCAGCTGTATTCTGGTTTACAGAGAGAAGGAAAATTGGGACACTTTAAGAAGGAAGAAACAAAAAAGAAAAAAAGTGAAAAATAAACAATGTAAACCAGGGGGGTAGGGGTGGGAGGAGTAATACCAACTGAATGAGTTTGATGAAATTGGTGGAAATGGTAAGGGTTTGATGAAATTGGTATATTGGTGTTTATTTACATTCAGATTTGAAATTCTGCTAGGCCTTATTTTTGCCTTTCACGCAGATGCAGTTTGAGAAGGTGCATACCATACTAGTCATGTGACAAGAGGGGTTTCTGTTATGGGGGGGTCTACACTTCCCCACAACTCCTATAATATTTGAAGCCTTGTGCCTATATTAAATTGTTTTATTATCATTATTATTAATATCATTATTATTAAGGCAGCGAGCTAGCAGAATCAGCAGCAGCAGGAACGAAATGTTTAGCGACATTTTATCTGTTTTTATGTTCTGAGTTCAAATACTGTCAAGGTTGACTTATCCTTTCTTATTTACAGGAGTCAAGTACAGGGGCTGATATAATCTACTCAAACCTTCCCCCAAAATTTCAGGCCCTTTACCTATAATACAAAGGATTATTATTATTATTATTATTATTATTATTATTATTTTCAAATAAATGCCAGATATCTCTACTTTTGATTTAAATACTGTTATTTTTATATACGTATATTATACATTTTTATAAGGTATATTATATTTTATAATAATATGTAATGTATTTTTGACATTCCAAAATTATTGTTGATAAATAAAATATAATGATGAAGAAAATACTTTTATTTTACTTTTCTTTTTTTTCTTTTTGGTAAAGTATTTTTCAAAATTAGCCTTTTTCCATTTTGCCGAATGCTGTTTATCTTGGACCTGTTGTTCTTATACGGTATCATTCAAATGGCACATCATGTTTCTGTTTATACTTTTTAATAGAATAGTTTGGTTGTAGCAAGCTTTTTTGTTATACAGTTCCGAGAAAATATTTGCTGAATTGATTTGTTTGTGGTTAATCTGAAAGTGGCAAATAAAGAGACATCCAGAAAAATTTACGGTCAACAGATCTATGCATGTAGTTTGCTAAATGTGACTCTTGGAGTATCAGCAGAGTGAAATGTCACCTTTCAGTAATGATGGAATAATAATGAAATTCGTATGTAGGTGCTGGAGTGGCTGTGTGGTAAGTAGCTTGTTTACCAACCACATGGTTCCAGGTTCAGTCCCACTGTGTGGCACTTTGGCAGGTGTCTTCTACTATAGCCTCGGGCCAACCAAAGCCTTGTTAGTGGATTTGGTAGATGGAAACTGAAAGAAGCCCGTCGTATATATATATATATATATATGTTAGTGTGTCTGTGTTTGTCCCCCTAACATCGTTTGACAACCGATGCTGGTGTGTTTATGTCCCCGTAACTTAGTGGTTGGCAAAAGTGACTGATAGAATAAGTACTAGGCTTACAAAGAATAAGTCTTGGGTTCGATTTGCTTGGCTAAAGGCAGTGCTCCAGCATGGCCTCAGTCAAGTGACTGAAACGCATACAAGAATAAAAGAATATAGTGCTCAGGTGTACTACAACTCATCAAAGGTGCATGTACAGAACATAGAATTATGTACAAAAGTCAAGAAAGTGAACAGTGTATGAGTCATGATATACATGTGTGTATGAAGGTGAGGAATATATCACCTGTAGTGTTGGCAAATTTCAGGAAGCATGGAGGTTTTAAAGGATGCAATGTTTCTGCAGTCAGCAACTGATGCAGGTAGTTAGTTCCATGCTTCAGCAACTCTGAGTGTGGAAAAAATGTTTCCGAAAGTCATGGAGCTGTGCTGTTTTCTGACCTTGTAGGCATACCCACAAGTGTTAAACACATGGAGCTCCAAAAAGGTGCTTGAGGTGCTTATTAGCATGATGGTTAATAATTTTGTGGATGTTCACCAAGTCAGTTGTCAGACGTCGGCGCTTCAATGTATCTGTGCCCAAGGAAACAAGGCATCCAGAGTATGGTAGACGCCCGATGGAGGGTGTCCGCTTGGTTGCATGTCTCTGAACAGTTTCCAGGAGGTCAATGTCTTCCAGACTGGTGTAAATTAAGTAAATTAAAGTCCAGTATGTATTGTGTAGTTATGATATTTCGTACATTTGAAACAGTCCAGTACTTAGAAATAAATAATATAGGATAAATTGAAGTAACAGAAGTAATGTAACCCTGAATAGACAATATAAGAAGTAATATATTATCTATTGGTGCCGATGGGCTGTGTGGTAAGAAGTTTGCATCCCAGCCACATGGTTCCAGGTTCAGTCCCACTGCATGGTACCTCAGGCAGGTGTCTTCTGCTATATCTGTGAGCCAACCAAATCCTGGAGTGGATTTGGTAGACACAAACTGAAAGCAGCCCCTCGTGTGTGTATGTGTATATAAGCACATACACACACACATACATATGTGTGTGTGTGTAAGTCTTTGCCCTCACCACTGCTGGACAACTGGTGTTGGTGTGTTCCAGTAACTTAGTAGTTCACCAAACGTGTGTAATAGAACAAGTACTGAACTTAAAAAACGTCCCGGAGTTGATCCATTTGACAAAAAATTCTTCAAGGCTGTGCACCAGTATGGCCACTGAATCATGTAAAACATGTTTAATATCTTCTGTCTTTTACTTGTGTCAGACTGTGGCCATGCTGGGGCACTGCCTTAAACTTTTAGTCAAATGAATCAACTCCAGTACTTATTTTCCTTAAAGCTTGGTATTTATTCTATCAATCTCTTTTATCAAACCTCTAAGTTACGGGGATGCAAAAATCAGTTGTCAAGCAATGGTGGGGTATAAACACAGACTCATACACATAAACACACACACATACAATGGGCCTCTTTCAGTTTACCAAAGCCATTCACAAGGCTTTGGCTGGCCTGAGGTTATATAAATGACACTTCCCCAAAGTGCTATGCAGTGGAACTGAACTCGGTACCGTGTGGTTGGGAAGCAAAATTCTTACCACACTGCCATACTGGCAAGATTATTTTCCTTTCAGAATAGAAAGTAGTTATTACTTAATGTAAAACATGGAGAGAAAATTCAACTCCAGCTTTACATGACAGGAAACTAGCTTGACCTTGATTTGGTTCAGAAATCATGCACAAAGACATTAATACCTGTTTTTTGACTTGAAGCAAAACCTTGTTCATTGACCAGTGATGGGTTCTGGCTTAAAAAATAGACTAATTTTCTAAATAATATGCTGGTTTAATTCATGCCGTGTGAAATATCAAAATATCAGCGAACTTCTGTGGCGAAAAGCATTTAAATTTTGTCAGTGCTGGTGTCACATAAGGAGCACCCAGTACAATCTACAAAGTGGTTGATGTTAGGGAAGGCATTCGGCCACAGAAACCATGCCAGAACAGACAATGGAATCTGGTGTGGCTCTTGGCCTTACTAGCTTCTGTCAAACCATGTAACCCATGCCTGCATGGAAAACGGATGTTAGATAATGTCCAGCTTGGTGGACGTAGTGTTTCTCAGATTGCATTTCATTTCATTTAACTTTGGTCTTTATACTAAAAGATATTGCATGGTCATGTTAATATGGTCGTTAGAGCATTGGCTTTAGTACCTTGTTGCATTCATTTAGTTTCTTTGTGTCTGAGTTTAAATCCTGCCATGGTCCAAATTACATTTTATACTTTTGTGGTTGATTAGTAAATTACCAGGGGTAGATTTTCTTCTTTCACTCTTTCTTACTTTCTTCCTTCATGTGACCAGCTGCATTCAGAGACCTGGAGAAGGATGATTCCACTGGTTTGAAAATGTTTAAGACACTATTTGTTATCACAGAACTGGATCCCATCAAGAGGAAAGAATGTTGATAGTAGATGACTGAAAGTCACTGATTCTTTTTTTCTTATGATCTTCTTTCAGTTTACCAAATCCATTCACAAGGCTGTGGCTGGCCTGAGGCTATAGTAAAAGGCACTTCCCCAAAGTGCTATGCAGTGGAAGTGAACTCAGAACCATGTGGTTGGGAAGCAGAATTCTTACCACACAGCCATACCTGCAAAATCATTTTCCTTTCAGAGTAGAAAGTAGTTATTGCTTAATGTAAAGCATAGAGGGAACCAGTACTGACATCTTGCTTGGATAGAGGTAAGAGCTGGTGACAAGAAGGCATGACATTATACTAAGAAGTTTGCTCCCCAGCCACATGGTTTTATGTTCAATCTCACGGTGTGGAGCTTTAGGCAAGTGATTTCTACAACCCCAGGATAACTAAAGCCTTGTGAACGGAAAATGGAAACTAAAAGAAGCCCATCATCACCATCATTTAATGTCCGTTGTCCATACGCACACACACACACATATATATATAAAGTCATCATCATTTAACATCCATGCTCACATGGGTTACACAAAAGACACAGTTTTGGCAAAGTTTGAACTCACAACCTTCTGAGTGCGAAGCAGATGTTATAGCTACTATACCACATGTGTTTATGATTGTGTCTCCTTACCCAGACAGTGTGTAATAGCTGTAAACGAGTTTCACTGTTATACAAGTAGTGCCCTTTGTTTCCAGTTTTCTCTGAGAATATGTCTAGTCATGGGAAAATAGGATCTTGCATGGATATAGGTGAGAGATGGCGGCAAGAAGAGCATCTGGCCATAGAAAATCTGCCTCAAAACAAATTCTGTCTGGCCCATGCAAGTATAGAAAAGTGGGCATTAAATGATGAGAATGATGACACATACTCAAACATATACACACAAGCACATATATATAGCAGGTACATACTATTAGTAAGTACTTAGGGTAGACGGTAGACATTAACATTATCACAAAATTCGTCATCTTCACACACTCATACACACACAAGTATGAATCGCATGAAGTATTATTATTTTAAAAGAAAAAGTAAACAAATTATAAATGGGATTAAGCAGATTTATTTTATCCTTCATCTTTATTCAATTGCTTTTGTCAACACGATGTTGAAGAAAGAAACTCTCTGTCATTTGAGACTACAAGCTGCTCAACTGTTTCAACTATGGCTTCTTGATTCACAAATCTTATATTATGTATAATCAGTTTCAAGTGTCTGCAAAAGGTAATAATCCATTGGCAAGATGCCAGGTGAGAAAGGTGAATAGAGTAAAAGATCAGAATCTAATTTCACTTTTGTGCTTAACCTCTCCTGTGGCCTTGAATGTTGAAAGGTAATAAACAAAAGAGTATGAACGTGAGTACATGTGGCCAATATGGGGTTCCTCTGAAGGGTCTCTGGAGAAATGTTACTCAACTGGGTATGTAGCATGGAGGTCTCTAGGTCGAGTGGCCACTTATCTGTATTGAGAAGTCACAGCTCCAGCACTATGGATATATGATTAGAATCTCACGAGAAAGAATCATAAATGGTTTCTTCAAGCTGAGCCAATTGGCAGAAGACGTAGGAGAAAACCAAGAATGAGATGGTTGGATAATGCTCAGAGTCTCGGGTCACACTTGGGAATTCAGCTGGAAAAGGTAATGAAGGTTGCTCCTGATAAGACCATGAGGACGAAGTGCCTGAGGACTCAGCTCCCATCACCCTCCCAGGAATGACGGGCAGAGAGGATGGATGGTGTAATTCTGCTAATTTTTAAAGGGTGAGTTAACTGTGACTGAGTGTTGGCCCGTACCTGTTCCTGATAAAACGAGTTGACGGTAATTAACTGCCTTTGTTGCAAAATAGAATTGTGGATGAAACAGTTTTTAAAACGTGATTTTTAAAGCATGATTATGTGGCTAAGAAGTTTGCTCTCCAGCTTCGTGGTTTCAGGTTCGGTTCCATTATGTGGCCTTCGGACAACTGTCTTCTACTATAGCCTCAGGCCGATCAAGGCCTTGCAAGTTGATATGGTAGACAGAAACTGAAAGGAGCTGGTAGAATCATGAGCACGCCGGGCGAAATGCTTAGCGGTATTTCGTCTGTCTTTACGCTCTGAGTTCAAATTCCGCTAAGGTCGACTTTGCCTTTCATCCTTTCGGGGTCGATTAAATAAGTACCAGTTACGCACTGGGGTCGATATAATCGACTTAATCCGTTTGTCTGTCCTTGTTTGTCCTCTCTGTGTTTAGCCCCTTGTGGGTAGTAAAGAAATAAGAAACTGAAAGAAGACCATTGCGCGCGCACGTGCGTGTGGGGTGAAAAATTGTTTTTGTTGTGGATATGGTTATTTGTTGTAAGTATGGTGTACACGTACTTGTGGGGTTGTGATAATTCGAATTGTGAGGCGTGCAGTTTGAGCGCTGTCCTTTTACTGCCAATACCGCAACTGAGAATCTGCTGCACCAGTAGTCAGCTTTTCTCGGCTGCACATGTTCCTCAGATTCCATGCTTGCCGCCTTGGCCCGCTTGCATTTTATAAATCTAGAAGTACGTTATTTGATGTGTCCTTCAATTTTTAAAGCGGTAGGACGTAATTTTATGGAATCGTGTTGCTATTTCTAGACGGTGGAGTCATTGCGTTGAGGGTTCTGCAT
>NC_043003.1:61421607-61435667 GCF_006345805.1 Octopus sinensis | reverse complement strand
AGTTTTCTTCACAACCACATGGTCTCGGGTTCAGTTCCACAGCGTGGCAACTTGGGCAAGTGTCTTGTACTGTAGTCGTGGGCCGACCAAATCCTTGCGAGTGGATTTGGTTGACGGAAATTGAAAAAAGCCCCGTTGTATACACGTCAAGGCGGTGCTCCAGCATGGCCGCACTCAAATGACTGAAACAAGTAAAAGATTAAAAGTGCAATGGAATATATATATTATATATATATATATATATATATATATATATATATATATATATATATAGGAGTAGGCGTGGCTGTGTGGTAAGAAACTTGCTTCCGAATCACATGGTTCCGCGTTCAATCCCACTGCTTGGCACCTTAGGCAAGTGTCTTCTGTTACAGCCTCGGGCCGGCAAAAGCCTTGCGAGTGGATTTGGTTGATGTATATATATATCTATGCGTGTGTGTATATGTGTCTGTTTGTCACCTTGCCATCGGTTGGTGACCGATGTTGGCGTGTTTATGTCACTGAAACTTAGCGGTTCGTCAAAAGAGGTCGGTAGAATAAGTACTAGGCTAACAAAAAATAGGACCTGGGGTCTATTTGTTCGACTATGAGCGGTGCTCCAGCATTGCCCCAATCAAATGACTGAAACGCGTGAAAGAGTATGTGTGTGTGTGTGTATTTGTGCCTGTGTACCTGGCTTAAAATGAGTTTTGGGGTGGAATCATTCGACTAAGAATTTTTCGAGGCAGTGCCCCATCATGGCCGCAGTTTAATGATTGAAACAAGTAAAAGAAAGATAGTGTTGAATTCTATATTCACATTCAGCAGCCAACTTCTTGCAATATAATATTAAAATTTCTATAAATATAACCATAGAAACAATTTCTGTTGAAGTTACGTCACCAAAACAATCTGAAGCAAATAGATAATTAAACTTATAAATTAACATCGCTGGTACATGTCAATGTTAATGAACATCGTTGTAGAAACCTGGCTTTCTCTATAGTGATTGGCTGATGCAAGACGTCAAACACAACTTCAAACAGTAGAGAAATTTATGAGTTAACGAGGGAGCCTCCTTGTGGTCGATCGACCTACTTAAAACATTAAACTAAATCTCATCTCCTTCAAACTAAACTCTTATTTCTTTATTGCACACAAGGGGCTAAACACAGAAGAGACAAACAAGGACAGACAAAGGATTAAGTAGATTTCATCGACCCCAGTGCGTAAATGGTACTTAATTTATCGGGCCCGAAGGGTGAAAAGCAAAGTCGATCTCGGTGGAATTTGTATTCAGAATGTAATAGCAGACGAAATACCTCTTTCTTTACTACCCACAAGGGGCTAAACACAGAGGGGACAAACAAGGACAGACAAACGGATTAAGTCGTATATATCGACCCCAGTGCGTAACTGGCAATTATTTAATCGACCCCGAAAGGATGAAAGGCAAAATCGACCTCGGCGGAATTTGAACTCAGAACGTAGTGGCAGACGAAATACTGCTAAGCATTTCGCCCAGCGTTCTAACGTTTCTTCTAATTTAAAAAATTTTTCATTAAAATTTTTTTTTTATTGCCCACAAGGGGCTAAACATAAAGGGGACAAACAAGGACAGACAAAGAGATTAATTCGATTACATCGACCCCAGTGCGTAACTGGTACTTTATTTATCGACCCCGAAAGGATGAAAGGCAAAGTCGACCTCGGCGGAATTTGAACTCAGAATGTAGCGGCAGACGAAATACCTATTTCTTTTCTACCCACAAGGGGCTAAACACAGAGAGGACATACAAGGACAGACAAACGGATTAAGTCGTATATATCGACCCCAGTGCATAACTGGTACTTATTTAATCGACCCCGAAAGGATGAAAGGCAAAATCGACCTCGACGGAATTTGAACTTAGAACGTAGCGGCAGACGAAATAGGACAAACAAGGACAGACAAACGGATTAAGTCGTATATATCGACCCCAGTGCATAACTGGTACTTATTTAATCGACCCCAAAAAGATGAAAGGCAAAGTCGAGTTCGGCGGAATTTGAACTCAGAACGTAGCGGCAGATAAAATACCGCTAAGCATTTCGCCCGACGTGGTAACGATTCTGCCAGCTCACCGCCTTTCAAACTAAACTCCTGTCATTTTAAAAGTATTGGTCAGATTGAATGTTATAGTCTAGGGTAGCCGATGTTTGAAAAATGGCGGTGTGGTCACTGCTGCATCACCTTTGATCAAAGGTCTGCTCGCTTAGGGTCGAAGTGGCTAAACAGCTACAACGACTTCACAATTTTATATTCTTAGTTGTTTTATATATATATATATATGTGTGTGTGTGTGTGTGTGTGTGTGTGTGTCTGTGTGTGTGTGTTTGTGTGTGTGTGAGTGTGTGTATGTGTGCGTGCGTGTGTGCGCGTATGTATGTATGTATGTATGTATGTATGTATGTATGTATGTATGTGTAAACGGACATAAGTCAAGTGCTGGTAGCCAGCTGGTAAAGATGTTTTCATGGGTCTAAAAAGCAGTAACATCGTCCTGCGTAGGACTGCCACGTTGCGTTAGCAAATAGACTTTACTGTTCGGTATTGTTACTACATATTTCTCGTTCAAAGATTTAAAACTAGTTGTTTTCTTCTTTACGAGATCAGCGACTGTCTGCCGCTTTAAAAGTATATACTGTAAGCAAGAGCGAGTGTCTGCTAGCTATAGTCGGTGGTTGTCCAGTACTGACGAAGGGAAATTACCCAAAAACCATTGGTCTACAGGTATCGCTAAGGCTAGAAAGGGAGCAGTAGACTCCCTTGCTCACAGTATACGGTCACAGACCATGTGTCGGTAGCCAGCTTGAAAGGATGCCTTTCTGGGGCTACAAAGTAGTAGCGTTGTCCTGCGTATGACTGCCACGTTGCGTTGGTAAATAGACTTTATATATATACATGTATATGTATATATTGTATATTTACAAGGGGCTGCTGTAAAAATCCTAGAGGAACATACAAGAGGATCAGTTAATTATGATTTTATTCAACATATTCCCCTCTCAGATTCCAGATTCACACACTTATTGCCGCGGTTCTTTTGCTTTTCTAACCCACCTAAAAAAAAGAAGAAAAACTTAGAAGGTAGAGCTTCCAGCTAGGTCTTTCGCGTTGTCTTTAAAGCTAGGAACTTTTCAACACCCCTTCGTACACACACACACACACACACACCACACACACACGTAAACACATACACGCACACACATACACACACACATACACACACACACATATATGTTCACACACACATACACACACAAATGAAGTAAGAGAAATAATCGCAGTGGCTAGTGGCATGTAGGCCATGCCAATTTTCTATTCGCCTTTAGATCACTATACTAATTCTCATCTAAGCCTTCACTCCAATAAATAATCGTTTTCTAATTTTGGCACAAGGCCAGGAGTTTTTACGGGGGGGGGGGGGGTGAAGTCGATTACATCGCTCACAGTATTTGACTGCTACTTTACTTCATCGACCCTGGAAGAACGAAAGGCAAAGTGAACTTCGGCGGCATTTGAACTGAGAATCTAAAGAGCTGGAAAAAAAACCGCAAAGCATTTTACCCGAGGCGGTAACGGTTCTGCTATCTCACCGCCCCATTACAACAGATAAATACAAATAGGCAGGGTTTTTTCCAAGATTATTACCAAGCATATGAAGAAGTCTGATCGTTGCTTTCTTGTTTAATCATAAATGGCTGCCACCTCGAAATTCCTCTTTTTTCAACAAAAAAAAAAGTGCAGTAAAGTCAGCCATCACTCGCAAGCGATTTTGGTTTGGTAAATATAACATTTACCAAATGTTTGCTAATTGTTTTAGGTGTCTTTGAAGTCGTGGATAGTCATAAGCAACATCTCAGCCCCGACAAACATCCAGATTGCAACAGTTAGAGATAGAGAGGGGGTGCACCAGTATAAGGTGGGTCCTCATTACGGCCGAGTAGACTTAAATAACATGAAAAGAAATTTCTTTCTCGACGATTAAATGCTATCACCCGGTTAAAAAATTGAACCCACTTTATGATCATGAGCTTTGCACTCTAACTATTAAATCTTGCGCATACAGAAACCATGCTCCGGGGCACAGTTATTAGCAGTTGCATGGGAAATGAAAATCTTGCAATCGTTTAGGAAAAATGTAGAAAATCCCGGTCGTTCATTAAAAGACTGCCATTAGACTAAGTACATTGATATGAGCGACTATCAGAAACTTTGTAGTGAGTGTATAATGAAGAAGAAGAAGAAGAAGAAGAAGAAGAAGAAGAAGAAGAAGAAGAAGAAGAAGAAGAAGAAGAAGAAGAAGAAGAAGAAGAAGAAGAAGAAGAAGAAGAAGAAAGAGATAAGAAGAAGAAAGAAGAAAAGAAAAGAAAAAGAAGAAGATAAGAAGAAGAAGAAGAAGAAGAAGAAAAGGAAGAAGGAGGAGGAGAAGAAGAAGAAGAAGAAGAAGAAGAAGAAGAAATGTAATTACTTAACAGTGACTTCCGGCTGCAGCAAAACCTTGAAATAGTTATGGCCTCAACTCTTCACTGTAATCATTTCTCTTTTTACGTGTGGTACAAAAGAACTTTTAAAGTCTTTTGCAATCTTCTTAGTGGTTTTGTCGTCGTTAAAAGTACCTTCGCTGATTCTACGTAAGAAACCTTCAACCAACTTTTCTTCCAATTAAATTTGCTTCTTGTCCTCATCTATGATGGTTTCCTGAACCTTGGAAAGCTTTACTTTGTTCTTCGAGACAATTGTGAAGGCTAAAAAAAAATTGTCTTATCCGTTTTCCTTTCCCTGGCTTTGTGAAGTAGACGGCACATTTTTGAGATCTTTGTCTTCTTTCAGTCTGCACGTGCCTGGATGAAGGATAGTAGGGATGTTGGAGACATCTTAGAAAATTAAACTTGAATACTGACGTAAGGTATACAATGGAGTTAATAAAATGATTAAGACTCTTTCGGCTCTGCGTGTATAAGCATGTGACATGCAAAGCACGTGTGTATAACTCACACACACAGACGTGTGCGTGTATATGCGTTATCTATCTATCTATCTATCTATCTATCTATCTATCTATCTATCTATCTATCTATCTATCTATCTATCTATCTATCTATCTATCTATCTGTCTGTCTGTCTATCTCTATCTATCTATCTATCTATCTATCTATCTATCTATCTATCTATCTATCTATCTATCTATCTATCTACCTATATGTATGTCTGTCTGTCTGTCTGTCTGTCTCTCTCTCTCTCTCTCTCTATCTATCTATATATTTATCGTAAGGAGAAGGAAGAAACAACCACGCATAGCACATTCATGGACATACGTACATGCATAGATACATACATACATACATACATACATACATACATACAAGCATGCATACACAAATATGAATTTATGTGTGTATGTATGTATGGTTTGTTGGCTGGATGTGTGTATGTAAGTATGTATGGCTGGGTGGATGGATGGATGGAGTTAAGGTTCACAATTTCATTGTGTTGTGCTGTTCCTATCGCTTACGATAATTTATCCCTGCAACCCTTCACACACACACACACACACACACACACACACACACACACACACACACACACACACGTACTAATATAATTATTTACTATACACGGCAGCGTGTTCAATAATCAATCCTTAAAAAGAAAACAACAAAACAACACAAAAGAAAACCAAAAATCTGTTCCATACCTGCCTGCCATCGTTGTATCTATCACCATGGCAGTTAATTTATTCTCCTGTTTACTTAGCTGTGAAACCCTAGTGATTCCAACATTCATAAAGAATTCAGTGACTGAAATATCAAAGACATTGCATGAAGCAAGATAACTTTGGTCGGTTAAGTCTTATACATTATATTTCCTTTCACGAATGTCAGAACGAATTTGACTGAAGGTAATGAAATATGTCAAACACGTCGAGTTACCAAACGCTTTCTACAATCATTCAATTCACCGTGTTACCTGTGAAGGTGTACGGACAACTAGTAGTATATTATCAACGTGTGGTCTGATAGTAAAGGTGATAGATTGGATTGGAAAAATCGTTAAAGTGTTGGACATAATACCTTGGCTGGTATTTAATTAAAGATCTTTATCTTAACGTTTTGATTACGAATCCTAACGAAATCAGCTTTACTTTTTATTATAGTAGGATCGATAAACTAGAAATAATAGTTAAGTCTCGGGGTCGGTTGATTTAATCGGATATACCCGCGGCCTCAAAATTTGTTATCGTTTGCTAGTGTCCTTTGTTTTATTTTTAAGCCCGAGTACCCATAAGGCCGGTTACCCGGTTTCCATAGCGAATCAATGACAGGGATCATAACATCACCCATGAACGAGATAGAGGTCCGTAGCAGGGTTCCAGGGCAGCAATTTTGAGGGGAAGGGTAAGTCGATTACATTGACTCCAGCACTCCTGTACTTTATTTTAACGACCCTGAATGGATGAAAGGTAAAGTTGACCTCGGCAGGGTTTGAACTCAGAACATAAAACCTGAAGAAATGTCGTTAAGCATTTTGTCTGACGTGCTGACGATTCTCCCAACTTTCCGCCTTTGTGCTTAAGCTAGAAACCAATATTACATCATCAAATTAGAAGGTGGCGTGCAGGCAGAATCGTTACCACTCCGGTAACAAATGCTTAACGACCGGGTAAAATGTTCAGCCGTCACTCGCAAGCGACTATGACTTTGTAGTGATCCTATATAACGGTGCGCGCACGCGCACCGTCCATTTTCTGTTTCGCGCGTGCGGTGTTGGTGCCTTCACCAAGGCAGAGAGGAAGGGCCCTCTCGCGCATGCGCGAAGCACCGGAAGTAGAACCATTTGCCTACGTGGCAGTTAGCCGAGGCAAGGGGATCGTAGGACGTTGACCACTAGCGTCCAGCAGCAGTCAGTGACTTGAGACAAAGCGACCGAAGGCAACGGACATATATTTTCTCTCTGTCAGGATCTGATAGCAGTCGGCCGAAGGCTTTTAACTAAATTGTTGCAGACCTCAGCCCTGACGCCATTTTTGACCCATTCTGTTTTTAGCGGCTGAACATTGTAAAATCTTACAAGCGATTAACTTTCAGCCTTGCACGCCCAATATCAAGCGGAACCAGATACACCACTTATTGGTTACTGTCATAAGAGAATAAAGTAGATATATATTTTTTACGTCTGCGTCTTGTTGTTTCTGACTGGTAGAATCTGGATTTAAAAGCAACGGATAGTGATTGCACCAACTTGCACCCAAAAAGTGCAGAGAAGATAGTCACTGCCGTTACACTGGTGACCCCGACGTGATTCTGGTCTAAAACCAGAGATCACTTAACAACAAAGAAATCCAGTTTTCTGCCAGGTCTGAACACGATAAACTCTACGCATTCATCTTTCGACGATTTGTTTCCGGTCCCCTCGGACAGTTATAGAAGGAGCTTTTCTTATTCTTCAACATAATGACGGACGCCATCATATCATCGATGTTTTCTCTCTGCCTTCGTCATCACCATCGTCGTCTTAGAACTTCACGTCGTCGTTATCTTCGTCGCCATCACCACTAAGAACAATCTGTCTCAAGTCCACTACAGTCGCCTTCCACCACCACCGTCGCCTTTCAACACCGTCGACCTCCACAAGATGTACATAGCAACTCGCGGAACTTTAGCTTTCACGCTGTTCGTGCATAGCACACCAAGGATTAACAGCCCAGTCTATCTGCGAGATTCTTCTGTAACGATTTAACCTGTCACAGCATCGAAGCTACAACCGTAACACGATATGTGTTCAATCGGCATCTGCATTTGTGATTTCAACATTCTGTTACAGAACGAACTGCTATTGTGCATCAGGCTATTACGGACCGGTAAACTAACTCCATTGTCTGAAATAGCCCTGAGAGACATTTTTCCTATGCGCTGTATTTTTATTTTTGCTCGCATTCACCTTGTTGTATTTTTGTCGCACACACGTACACACACATAAATGCTATCTCTCACATACATACACACACATGCTTTTCTCGCTTGTTTTTCCATGCTAATTTGCCTTTTGTGGACACACCTCATTTCTGTAGACCCTAGGGGTCACGTATACATAGAGAGGGTTGTTTGTCAATTATAACGCGCCAGCATGTCACACTTTTGTTCCTACATTAACCACTGGCATATTCATTGCTGTTTTTCGGTCTGGCAAGCCCTATTGCATTTCATGCGCCTTTGCTCCGCACGTGTACTGCCTTGTTTTTGCAACACGTTTGCGTTA
The DNA here is from genome assembly GCF_006345805.1 of Octopus sinensis. Lineage (NCBI taxonomy): Eukaryota > Metazoa > Mollusca > Cephalopoda > Octopoda > Octopodidae > Octopus > Octopus sinensis. The sequence continues at coordinate 61,427,386 of NC_043003.1, read as the reverse complement.
GCTTAGTTCTTTTCCCGACTCATAGAACGTCGGATGTTCACTTGCGCTGCGCCCATGTTTAGGCGTAATTTTTTCCCTGTTAGACCCCTGTTGGTCACGTAATTAACAGAGAGACTTATCTGTATCGCGCATCACACCAGCATGCTTGCACTTTTGCCTTTGTGTTACTAGCGATCTATCTGTCAATTCCATTTCCTCTCCTGCAGCAATTGATTTAACTGCTATTTCGCAGGACCAACCACCTTTAGAGGAGTTGGATTTAATTTCGCCTAGGTTCATTAACTGTGAGTTTGCTTTCCTTCCGCTCCCTTCAGCGGAAGGCTCTATACTTTGCGACGTATCCACCTTCACGCATGCACTTTTGATTTTTGCTCATTTTGAGTATTTTTTCTCTTTTTTCCTTTAGTAAATTTCTTGCGTATGATGTAAATTTGGCCATTTTTATTATATTGTGTGCTATTTGGTTATCTGGTATCCACCTTGAGTTTTATAGTCACTACAAGGAATTTTGTGTCGTGCTTCGCACTGGGGTGGAGCTCTGTAGTGATCCTATATAACGGTGCGCGCACGCGCACCGTCTATTTTCTGTTTCGCGAGTGCGGTGTTGGTGCCTTCACCAAGGCAGAGAGGAAGGGCCCTCTCGCGCATGCGCGAAGCACCGGAAGTAGAACCATTTGCCTACGTGGCAGTTAGCCGAGGCAAGGGGGTCGTAGGACGTTGACCACTAGCGTCCAGCAGCAGTCAGTGACTTGAGACAAAGCGACCGAAGGAAACGGACGTATATTTTCTCTCTGTCAGGATTTGATAGCAGTCGGCCGAAGGCTTTTAACCAAATTGTTGCAGACCTCAGCCCTGACGCCATTTTTGACCCATTCTGTTTTTAGCGGCTGAACATTGTAAAATCTTACAAGCGATTAACTTTCAGCCTTGCACGCCCAATATCAAGCGGAACCAGATACACCACTTATTGGTTACTGTCATAAGAGAATAAAGTAGATATATATTTTTTACGTCTGCGTCTTGTTGTTTCTGACTGGTAGAATCTGGATTTAAAAGCAACGGATAGTGATTGCACCAACTTGCACCCAAAAAGTGCAGAGAAGATAGTCACTGCCGTTACAACTTGATAGCATGTACCATGTTTCCGTTAATTTTTTTAGGTGCCTGTGAAGCCACAAGCTGACATAGAAAACTTTTCTCTGCCCTGTAACCCATGACCTGCGTAACATCGAGGATATGGTACCCGGAAGTGAGGGCTGTACAGTAACGTAGCTAGTAGGGAGGGCGATCCGTTCTGGGCGACGCTTTTATGGGTGCAGCCCTTTTAAATCTACTGTGTAAACCTGTATAGGTTTGGAGTCAGGGTGGGGGACTGTAACCCCAAGGGCTGCTACGGGTGGCACACACTGAAGCTATGCCACTAGAAATGTACAGATGCAACATAAAATGAAGTGCGTTTCTCAGAGAAACAACGCACTGACTGGTGAATGTATCGAACAGACGACCTTATGATCGTCAACCCAACACTGTAATCACTGCGCCATGTGCTGAGTGGTAATGTACTGAACGACGTACATAAAAAAATATTCTTAATAAATAAAAATTGTCTTTAAGAACGAGACAGATAACGAAACCAAATGGCAACTGTTTGCGAAGCTCAAAGAAAAGAAAAAAAATATTTTTCAAGAAATAAAGATTAATTTTTATAGCAAATTGTATTTTCATGCACAAAAATAAAAAAAAAAACCCATCTGACAACGTGTCAGTTACAGACAGATCGAAACATTCTGTAACTGTCACGTTTCTAATAACAAAAGCCAAGTTCCTCATCCACTCTCCAAATCATGAAAAATCGGTTTCTGCAAAATTACTTTTTAAGTTTATGTAATTACCTCCCCTTCCTGTTTGTGAGTCGCTAACATCTGCCGCTAGTTTTTGTTTCTCTTTTTTTTTCTCTAATTAAAAAGCAATTTGTAGCTCGTTAAATATTTTTTTACGCATTCGCGTGGATTAATGGTTAGTATGTTGCACTCACAATTGCAAAATTGGAATTTCGATTCCGGACCGGGCGTTTCGTTGTGTTCTTCACGTTGCTCCAGTTCCCTAAGCTGTAAATGTGTAACCTGCAACGGACTGGTGTTTCGTTCAGAGGGAATGTTATGATCTCGGTCTGTTAAACGCCATGAAACCTGATAAACAACCCTATGAGTTCTAGAACTCGAGACAGTATTGTCCAGTGACTGATGATAATGATGATGATGATGATGATGATGATGATAACAATGACGATTATAACGATGATGATATAATTCAATACTTCATCACCTACTTCTATGTGAATTATATTTAGTATATCACCACTTCTTTCCACCTGAATAGCAATACATACATACACACACACACACGCATTTTTAAATGTCTACAAACTTGTGCCTCAACAAGGACGACGATAACCACGACGACGACAACGAAGACGACAAAAGCGGTGTTTGAACCATTGATTGAAGTAGTAGAGAGTGTGAATAGACCTTGTTCAGTGGTCCATTGTTTAGAATTGGAAGTCCACCAGAGTGAACTTTCGTCATGGCATTTATTCAAGATCGATTAAAGAAAAGGACTCACAACCCACCATAGTCTCAATCATTCGTTCAATCAACCGCTTTTATCTTTTTACATTGCATACTAAAAATGGAAGTAACTTGTACACCTTAGATATTATTCTGGGTAAAATTGATGAAGGCGCAGGAGTGGCTGTGCGGTAAGTAGTTTGCTTACGAACCACCTGGTTTCGGGTTCAGTCCCACTGCGTGGAACCTTGGACAAGTGTCTTCTACTATAGCCTCGAGCCGACCAAAGCCTTGTGAGTAGACGGAACTGAAAGAAACCCGTCGTATATATATGTATATACATATATATATATATATATATATATATATATATATATATATATATATATATATTATATATATATATATATATATATACGACGGGTTTCTTTCATATATATGTATATGTGTGTATATGTTTGTGTGTCTGTGTTTGTCCCCCCAACATCGCTTGACAAGCGATACTGGTGTGTTTACGTTCCCGTAACTTAGCGGTTCGGCAAAAGAGACCGATAGAATAAGTACTAGACTTACAAAGAATAAGTCCTAGGGTCGATTTGCGCGACTAAAGGCGGTGCTCCAGCATGGTCACAGTCAAATGACTGAAACAAGTAAAAGAGTAAGGTATGCGTGAGAAACAAAGTCAGACGTGGAAAGATAAAGTACGATGAAACTAGTAGGGATGATTTTCTCTATAGAGAAGTTTGGGATCTAGGATGAATATGTATGCAGGCTAGAACAGAAATGAGCAGGGAGTAGGTAAGCCACTGAAGCTCTCCATTCTCTATGGAACAGTGGCCATAAAAGACTTTTCTCCACTGTTCTCGACCCTGGGCTTTCTTCTGGTGGTTAGTAAAGGAGTCGGTCTTGCACTTGCCTATCGGATTTTGTTGCACCGCGTAAGACCGTTTCTCTCAGGTTTTTGAATTTTCCTCGATGCTTCTGTAACTTCGCTTTTATCTAGGTAGGGGTGTTAACCCTATGCACACCCATTCTTATGTCTGGGAAGTGGTGGTCCGTATTACTCTGCCCTATATTCATTGACCTGTTCAGCATAAGAAGCATAATAGGAGTTCTGGCTCTGCTGCCATAGCTCTCAGAGTCATTAAGGGACACAGGCTATCACACAACAATGAGGACTCTCGTGATTGAAGGTAGGCTATTTGATACGGTACGTAGGCTATTTAAGTAGGATGTTTGGAGGTACGCTATTTAGATTTTGAAGAGCCCGTTCCTTATGGAGTTTTACGTAAAGAATTACCTAATTGTAGTTATTTCACTCTCTTCTGTTACTTGAGTGTACATTGTGTATGAAATATATTTATATGTATATACGCACGCGTATGTGTGGCTGTGTGCTATTGAGTTTGCTTCGAAACCACATGGCAGATGGATTCCCAAATCTATTGAAAGCGAATATAACTGACAGTATGAACACGCTAGCAGGCAACATAAAAAATTCAACTGAAAAAAAAAACGAATATTTATTCGTAAGTTTTCTTAACAGGAATTTAAAGAATGGAGATTCATCAGTTTCTTCCCATTTTGTAAATGTGTGATAAGAAGCTTGCTTCTCAACTACTTGGTTCTGGGTTCAGTCCCACTGCGTGGCACCTTGGGTAAGTGACTTCTACTATAGTCTTGGGTCGACCAGAGTCTTCCGAGTGGATTTAGCAGACGGAAACTGAAAGAAGCCGTAATATATATATATATAGTGTTTGAAGTAGTGTACAGATATTATATATTAAGAAAAAAGAGGCGGTCAAGATTTTGGATTCTTTATAATTCTTTATTAACGCTTTCATTTGTTTAACTGAACTCTTCAAGATAAAACCAAAATAGCTTTATCTTGAAGAGTTCGGTTAAATGAATGAAAGCGCTAATAAAGAATTCTCCAAAATTCTGACTGCCTCCTTTTTCTTTATACACACACACATATATATGTATACATAAAACATACATATACATATATATATATGTATATATATATATATATATGTGTGTATATATATATATATATATATATATTATATATATATATATATATACATACATACATATATATATATACATACGTGTGTGTGTCTGTGTGTTTGTATGTATCTCTGTGTGTCTTTGTGTCTGTGTTTCTTTCCCCCATCACCGCTTGACAACCGGTGTTGGAGTGCTTATGTCCCCGTAACTTAGCGGTTCGGCAAAAGTGATTGATAGAATAAGCATTAGGCTTTAAAAAAAATAAGTTCTGGGTTCGATTCATTCGACTAAAACCCTCCAAGGCAGTGCTCCAGCATGACCATAGTCATATGTCCGAAACAAGAAAAAGAATAAAAGAGTGAATGCATATTTATATAAATACATACACACAGAAGCAGAAAGTGAGAGAGAGAGAGAGAGAGAGTGTGTGTGTGTGTGTGTGTGTGTGTGTGTGTGTATGGAATTACAGACAGACAGATTTCACTATGGATATAATAATGATTACATATTTTTAAATAATGTTTACGAGACCTCCAGTGATAGTAAATAAGCAAACAAACGAAAACACTCCAGCAAACACCGTCACCTATATCGATGTGCAGACAAACAAACAGAAACACACACTGGCGCGCGTTCACACACACACACACACTTTCTCTCTATCTTACACACACACAAGCATCAGACGACCACAGCGACAAAAACTAATTCAAGAACCTCATTTATCTTGTCTGTTGATGACTTCATCGATCAGTGGTATTATTAATTCGCTAATCTGATCAGCAGAATATATAAGCCTGATAACACAGTCCGTTAATTATTTGTTTTCTAATTTTTTTTTAAAGCGACAACACGGAAAGGTCGTTTAAACAAAGGATACACAGACAAACACTTGCACACATATAATTTATATCATTTATTTGTTTCAGTCATTTGACTGTGATAATACAATGCCGCTTTGAAGGGCATTTTAGTCGAACAAATCGACCTCGGTATCTAGGTTTTCTTTTCTAAAGTTTCGAATCTATTTTATCAGTTTCTTTTGCTGAATCTGTAAGTTACGAGGACGTGAAAAAACCCAACATCGGTTGCCAAGTGGGGGTAGCGGTGAAACAATTACAGGCTCAAACACACACACACACACAAACACTATCTATCTATCTATCTATCTATCTATCTATCTATCTATCTATCTATCT
>NC_043003.1:61401607-61416607 GCF_006345805.1 Octopus sinensis | reverse complement strand
TGAAAGCGCTGTACATTTTAAGAGTTTACTAGTGTTCCCTATTCAGTGCTGATATGGTACCCTTCCATTGTTTGGAAACAATTCAAAGCTGACTCCACAAAAGAGTTCATTCATTTTAATTGCAATGAAAAAGTGAAGAATCTTGCGTTTCGAGATCTTGGCAGTCGTCTGTGACGAAGAGCAAGATGTACCTATTGAAATGTACAAAATCTATGTCATCACTCTCACATTAATTATTATCGATACTTCTCTTCACCAGTTCCATTAGATTCCTGGTTTTTACCTTAATTAATGACTGTCTACTTAGGTACTAGTGAAGTGTAATATTTTAATGTAATACCCTAAAATACCGCTCAGTTTTTATATTAAAGCAGGCATTGTAAGTTATTAACTCCAGATCAGACATTTGTGTTTAACAATTGATTTGAAAGGACCATTTCGAGGGAAAAGTAGTATTTATTCCGGCTTTATGCGCTTTGAGTTTAGATTCTGTCTAAATCAACTTTACTTTCCATTCTTTCGAGGTTGGTAAATTAAAGAACCACTTTAGGGTGATAAATTGGAGGAATTGTTAGAAGGGTCGGATAAAATGATTTATGGTATTTGTTCTGGCTCTCTGCATTCTGAGTTCAAGTCTCAACCATGTCAACTTTATTTCTCATCTTTTCGGGGTCAATTAAATAAAGTATCAGTTCAGGGTAGTGGAGAGACGAAATTGTTTGAGCGTCAAAGGAGGTTTTCTTGTAGTATTTTCCCGGCTCATTGCGAGCTGAGTCGAGTGGTAGATTTAATCTGTCGCCCTGTTTAACACTATCAGATGATCAATTGGGGATTTCAGCGATGTTTACTCTGTTACAAATATTCGAACCAGTTTTAAGAATTACTTTCTCCTTTCCTCACTATTCAGAGGACCTAAAAAACGTCATTGGTGTCACCCTTTTCTTCTTGAATAAGAGTAAAATGTGACACTTTATCCGTTGATTTAAGACTTAGTGTCAAGACGTCTAGATTTCATTGGATAGTAAGTTGATGTCACTACTTTCTATTGGGTGTAGTTTTCTCTGTATCCGTTCATGTGATTTTTGGCCTCTCTCATGTCCATTCGGCTTTCGTTAAAGTCTGTCATTGCTTGACCATGTCTATTATCCCCTTCCTTCCCTAGGTATTACAATTGGCATTCTGGAGCTGCTCCTCTTTTACGAGATTGGATTGCTGGTTCAAAGCACAACTTACCTCATTTCGCGGGCTCAGATACATTTATGTCACGGATTATTTTTCTAATGGCTTGGTTAGAGAAGAAAAGTTGAACTCATAACATTTTTCAGATACCTGACTTGAATGCTTGCAAAGAAATGTTCTTCACTAATGGCACACAGGGGCAACGTAGCGCTGTTAAGCAAGACAGTTTTCACGGACGGATTTCCAAATAGTTATCAGCTTTGATTGGTCCCAGGCTACGTAAGGAGACACCTGCTTAAGGTGCCGTGTAATGAAATTAAAACTGGAACCATGTAGTTACAAAGCTGCTTCATACCTCAACACAGCCATATAACTGTTCAGTGTAGAGCTGATGCAGTGAATTTTAGGCATAGCAAAAAATAAAACTAAAAAAACAGCCTAACAGAAAATTGCTCGTGTGAATATAACACGAGCCTCGACGAGCATATCAAATTCTTCAAACTAATAAAAGAAAAACAACAAACAAAGAAAAACATCAAGAGAATTCCTTAAAGTTTGATAAAATGAGGATTCTTGGCACCTTTATTGGCATTTTGGAAATTATATATGGTAATTTTGCTTCGAAAACATTTTAAATTAAAAGCAAAAGCAAATTAACAACAAAACAGCAATTACTAGAATGCTCGCGCTCGTTTTTCAGGGAAGATTCTCGTCAAATGATGTAACATTCACATGGGGTAACAGGCTTTGATTAGCGATAAATATGTGTACATGCTTCCAACCAATCTGGTGTTGGTTGCCAAAAAGCATAAACATCTTCAACACACGAACCGATAATGGAACAACTATGTGGTGCTTGAACTGCTAGAAACAGAAGCAAAATTAGCTCAAATCACACCCTCTAGGAAAAATGGATAGGATAGAACTCTTTCTCGAGTCATATAGGCTTATACGGCGTATATCCTAACCCTGGAAAGGACGCCAGTCTATTTCAGGTTTACTCATTTTTGTTGAGTGACTGGAGCAAACGTCAAAAGAAGTTGAGTGACTGGAGCAACGTCAAAGAAGTTGAGTGACTGGAGCAACGTCAAAAGAGTTGAGTGACTGGAGCAACGTCAAAAGTGACTGGAATAATGTCAAAGAAGTTGAGTGACTGGAGCAACGTCAAAAGTGACTGAAGCAATGTCAAAGAAGTTGGGTGACTGGAGCAACGTCAAAGAAGTTGAGTGACTGGAGCAACGTCAAAGAAGTTGAGGGACTGGAGCAACGTCAAAGAAGTTGAGTGACTAGAGCAACGTCAAAAGTGACTGGAATAATGTCAAAGAAGTTGAGTGACTGGAGCAACGTCAAAAGTGACTGAAGCAATGTCAAAGAAGTTGGGTGACTGGAGCAACGTCAAAAGTGACTGGAGCAACGTCAAAGAAGTTGAGTGACTGGAGCAACGTCAAAAGTGACTGGAGCAACGTCAAAGAAGTTGAGTGACTGGAGCAACGTCAAGAACACAACACATAGTCTGGTCCAGGAATCGAAACTACAATCTTACGAACATAAGTCCAACACTCCAATTATTAAGCCACGCACCTCCAATGTTAAAAATTGGAACAGCGCATGAATAAAAGTAGTCCTATAAAAATATACAAAAAGGGATGGCCACAGTTGGAATATCATTGGGAAATGGCTCTTCTGCTTTGAATAGTAAATTACTAGTCCTCACAAGTTTCAAATTTTGACAGAAGGCTATCAATTGCTGAGGAGGGGGTGAGTCAACTACATCGACTTCAATACTAAACTGGTGCTCATTTTATCGACCGAGAGACAAAGTCGACATCGACGGTATTTCAACTCAGAACGTAAAGACGGACGAAATGCTACAAATTATTTTGCTCAGCGTGATAACGGTTCTGTCAGCTCACCTCCTTTGATTACTTAGCCATATTAAAGAATGAATTGTGTAAGAGAAAATATCGGGCTTCTTTTGACGGATTACGGATGAGTGGATCTCCGTCGTTCGACGTTGAGGATAAAACTGTCTGCTCAACTAAATTAGCTGCTCTTGAATTAACGTGTAAGTAAATGAATAGTCCACAGACACGTGTACTCTTAATGTAATTCTCGAGCAGAATCAAAGCAGTATATTTAAGAGACCAAAAAAGTAAGATGCAAAAGAGATATTTTCTTCAAACTTGGCATGAAGGAAGGAAAGACTATTTGGTTTCTCAAGAAGTGTTTTGTTTGCCTTAACTTCGTTTAACAAAACAAAAATTTTAGTGAAATAAAGGCATGCTTAATTATTTTTTAATGAAAAGAAAACACTGATTGCTTTTTATTCAGCAGATATGAGTCAGCACCGTCCATTGAACGGGGGGCGTTTTGCTCGTGTATATATATACGCACACATGCATATTTTTACTCCCTCCTCTTACTTAGCTATAGTAGAAGACACTTGCCCAAGGTGCCCCGCTGTGGGACTGAACCCGGAACCATGTGGTTGGTAAGTAAGTTACTAACCTCACAGCCACTCCTGCGCTATATATATATATATATATATATAATATATATATATATATATATATATAATGTATAGTATATATATATATATATATATACATATATATATATATATGTATATATATATATATATATAACATATATATATATATAATATATATATATATATGTATATGTAATATATATATATACATATATATATATAATATATATAATACATATATACACACATATATATATATATATATATATATATATTATATATTATATATAATATATATATATATATAATATATATATATATATATATATATAATATATATATATATATATAATAAATATTAGGGAATAAATCCAAATTTACAGGGAAAAAATCAGATTTAGGATTAAATCCAATTTATAGGAAAATATTATATAATATTAATTCGAGACAAAACCACTATTTTGCAAAACAAACAAGGAAAGACTTATCAATACATAAAAATTTTTAATATAAAGTAAATAAACCGCCACTACACAATGGTTTCATGTCTTCAAATGACATTCGTCAGGTGGATTTCGTCATTTGAAGACATGAAACATTGTAGTGGCGTTTTTTACTTTATATTAAAATTTTTATGTATTGATTAAGTCTTTCCTTGTTGTTTTGCAAAATAGTGGTTTTGTCTCGAATTAATATTATATATATATATATATATATATATATATATATAATATATATATATATATATTATATATATATATATAATATATATATTACATATCTATCTATCTATATGTTTTTAAAAAGTACAATCATGATTCTGGTGAATTAGGCACTTAAATTAAGGCACCTCATTAGGTGAAAATAATTTGCACACTCAAACAATATCAGGGGAATATCAAATACCGTGCAGAAGTATTTGCACTCGATATATATATATATATATATATGTATGTATGTATGTATGTATGTATGTATGTATGTATGTATGTATGTATGTATGTATGTATGTATGTATACACAGACATGCAGAAAGTAAATAGACACCTTTAATTTTCAAAATTTCTAAGCGTCTTAATGTATTTTCAGCGCTGTAGAATTTACAATGTAATTATTCTTTTTTCGTTTCAGGTGCCATTATATTAAACATTTCCGAAGAGTAACCATGCCACGCACAAAAAATTCAGCACTACAGTCAGATTTCTAAAGAGGTTGTATTGTTGGGCAATCTGAGGCTTGTGTTAGCCAGCGAAAATTTGCCGAAAATCTTCAAATTTCTCTTGCTACTGGCAATAGAATCATAATGCAATTCAGAAGCCAAGGAAAAGAATCAACAGAATCTCGTTCCAGCCGACCTGGGCCCTCGGAAAGGAAGCTTCGCTGCTTGAAGAGAATTGTGGAAAACGAACCCCGTTCGAAGGCTTCTGACATTGCAAAACAGCTAGAAGTTAGTCCAAGAACGTGTGCTACACATCTGCATAAGCTTGGGTATTATGGACGAGCAGCTAGAAGAAAACCTCTCCTTCAACCAATTATCATGAAAAGAAAGAAATAGGCTAAGGAGATGTCAGAAAAATCCAGTTCATTTTGGGATTGAGTGATTTTCTCAGATGAATCCAGATTTGCATCATTTTCAGACTGTGGACGTGATTGGATCTGGAGGCTTCCTAATCAAGAATTTGATTTAAAACGACTCCAACCAACTGTGAAACATGGCAGTATCTCTGTAATAGTATGGGAAGCTGTCACCAGCAATGGTCGTTCTGAGCTGATCGAACGTGTTGGAACCATAAACTCTGAAAAATATATCGAAATACTTAAGCAAGGACTGCTTCCTATGTATTCATATGATAACATAAACGAAAAGTGAGTTTTTATTCATGGAAGATGGGGCTACATGCCACACAGCGAAAAGGAATCAACAATGGCTGACTGAAAATGGGATCAAAAAGCTTCCTTGGCCAAGCCAATCTCCTGACATGAATCCAACTGAAAATCTTTGGAGCATACTAGATAGAGCTATACGAAAAACTCGACAGAAACCTAAATCTAAAGATGAATTGTTTCAATTGTTGCGTGAAAGGTGGGCATAAATTCCACAAGAGACAATCACAAAGCTCGTCAGTTCAGTGCCAAAAAGAGTTTCTGAATTAAAAACTGCAAAGGGAATGTCAACTAAATACTAAAGTATGTAGTCCTACCTATCGATTACATTTCAATTGTTCGCTTTGCGTATTAAATAAAAGATTTTGAAAATTAAAGGTGTCTATTTATTTCCTGCATGTCTGTGTATATATACGCACATATGCATACATACATATATATACTTACATGCATATCTATCTATCTATCTATCTATCTATCTATCTATCTATCTATCTATCTATCTATCTATCTATCTATCTATCTATCTATCTATCTATCTATCTATCTATCTATCTATCTATCTATCTACTTATCTATCTATCTATCTATCTATCTATCTATCTATCTATCTATCTATCTATCTATCTATCTATCTATCTATCTATCTATCTGTTTTAAAAAATACAGTTAAGATTCTGTTTAGGTGAGAATAATTTGTACGCCCAAACAATATCAAACTCCGTGCGGGAGTATTTGCACCCGATATATATATGGCATAACTTTTTGACTCATCCTCGTGTGTATATATATACATGCACACACACATATGTATGTATGTATATATATATATACATATATGTATACGAGCAAATCGCCCCCCGTCCAATGGACGGTGCTGAGTTGTCAAACATTTAAACCAAATTTTCTCAAAGCAACTTGTCCGACCGTCCCATAGAAACACTGATTTAACCTAAATTTGAGACACCAGCAAAAGAAGAAATAAAGATAGACTTTTTCTATCCCAAAGAAAAACGATTTTATTCACACAAATATGCAACCGAGTAGTTTAAAGTACCAGTAATGATAAGGCTGTTGACTGGGAGAACACAAACATGGTTTAAATAGTAAGCTTAGCAGGAAAGAAACGTACCTTTAAGCAGTACAAAAACAACGTGCATTTTTCTCGCGTACGCGTAGTATCCATCGCAACAGCTGATGTACTTGCGCATACAAATGCACGTTCCGACGGCTTTATCGATCGCATTCTCACCTGGAATCGATTTTTGTAATTATTTCAAGTCTTATGCACGTCCTGATACCGTCGGTATCTACATAGCAAATTTGAGCGCAATCAGATGGAGGATGCCCGAGATCCTAGAAGACACACGCACACACGCACACACGCACACACAGACAGACAGAATGGATTTTATATAATAGATGTACGCACAAAGAAAAACGGTACAAGGAAATAAATGAAAAAGTCTTCTTCAGAGAGTTATTATCTAAACTTGAAGTAAGTTTTAATATCCTGATTAAACTAAACTCATTAGTATTGCTAGTCACTGCTAACCGTCTCCATGGCAGCTACCCTCATTGTGACTGCAACTGTTGCCGCAGTCATCATTCTCGCCATTACCATCGCTGCAGCTGCCGTCGCCGTCTTTGTCGTCCTCACCACCGCTGTGACTGCTATTATCGCTGTCATCTCCACAGCTGCTACCGTTGCGTTCACTACGACAGCCAGGAACACATCATCATCATCATCATCATCATCATCATCATCAACATCATCATCAATCATCATCATCATCATCATCATCATCGTCACCATCATCATCATCATCATCATCATCATCATCATCATCCTCATCATCATCATCATCATCATCATCATCATCATCGCCAACAACAACAACAACAAACATTTTATCTTCTTTCGATAAACGACTCTCTTGCTGTAGAGAAACTGGCCGTGGATCTTGTTCACAGATACGTACGCACACATTCATTTAGCACTCAATAACCGTTGTAGAGTATATTCATTTATTAGTTTAAAGGCAGCAGTATGCGTACATATAAATGTTGAGGAGCACCAATTGGCAGTCATCAGCATTCATGCACACACATATAGATCATTAACTACGAAATAAGTAAATAGTCTCTCTTATATGTATTGAGAGTTTCCTCTCAATGTTGGCACACTGTCGATAAATATTCGGAGGATGGTGTCCAGACTATTCCCCGGTAGGAACAAGTACAACTGAAGCATACTTTACTGCAATGGCGCATTCAAACGAGATGAAAAATTAGAATAGGCGCAGGTGTGGCTGTGTGGTAAGTAGCTTGCTAAGCAACCACATGGTTCCGGGTTCAGTCCCACTGCGTGGCATCTTGGGCAAGTGTCTTCTGCTATAGCTCCGGGCCGACCAATGCCTTGTGAGTGGATTTGGTAGACGGAAACTGAAAGAAGCCTGTCGTATATATGTATATATATATATGTATGTGTGTGTGTTTGTGTGTCTGTGTTTGTCCCCCTAGCATTGCATGACAACCAATGCTGGTGTGTTTACGTCCCCGTCACTTAGCGGTTCGGCAAAAGAGACCGATAGAATAAGTACTGGGCTTACAAAGAATAAGTCCTGGGGTCGATTTGCTCGACTAAAGGCGGTGCTCCAGCATGGCCGCAGTAAAATGACTGAAACAAGTAAAAGAGTAAAGGGAAAGAGAGTATACGCGTGAGATGCACCAGAGAAAAGTAGAGGCTGGAAAAGAAACATTAGCTGGTTTACATCCAAAACATCTCAGAAACGAGGAGAAAGAAAAGAAATTTCACACAGTAAATAAGCAGGAGTACAATAATTAATTTTACGATGTAAAGGAGAAACAGAGGAAAGTTTTGGATTGTGGCTTCTCGTCAGGAAACAGAATATAAATCAGTAAGCTGGATAATGGCCGGCGGAATTAACAGAGTTGTATGATGTTTCTCAGTAGAAGAGATGCCTCAGTCAAAGGAAATAATAGCAGAAAATTTAATGTTTGTGTTTGTTTTCCTGTTCGTGTTAGCATGCGCACGCGTGTGTGAACGTGCGCGCGTGTGTGTGTGCACGTGTGTGCGTGTGTGTGTGTGTGCATGTGTGTGTGTGTGTGGTGTGTGTGTGTGTGTGTGTGTGTGTGAGTCAGTGTGCATTTTATCGGAAATATATTTTTTTATATCTTTAAATGTAGAGAGGTGTGAACCACGAAAACATTGTCTGAAGTTTCGGTAAAATAGGTAAAAAAAGTTAAAATATGGCAGACATTTCATTTGATACCTTTCTTTAAACTTTTAATCTTTTACTTGATTGAGTCATTGAACTACAGCCATGTCGGGCATCGCCTTAATGGGATTAGCCGAAAAAAATCGCATCACTGCGCTTATTTTTAAATTCTGCTATTTGTTCTATCAGTGGAGACGTCAACAAACCAACACCGGTTGCCAAGCGGTGGAAATGGGAACAAATCAAAACACACACACACTCACTTATATGTATGTATATATATATATATATATATATATATATATATATATAATATATATTATATATATATATATGTATAGTTCAAATTTGCAGAAAACAAAAGACGAAGCAGGTGTATTAGTTTGGGAAAGAAGAATAGAAAAGTCTTATATGTTTGGAGCCTGCGCTTCCTTCGAAAGGATTTAAGAGGAAAGAAAAAGGGAGAAAGAAAATGTGTTGGGATTAACGGTTCTACATGATGATGATGATGATGATGATATATATATATATATATATATATTACACGACGGGAATCTACACAGTTTTCGTTTACCAAATTCACTCACAAGGCGTTGGCCGGCCCAGAGCTATAACAGAAGATACTTGCCCGAAGTGCCGCACTTGGCTAGAAAGCGTGTTTCTTAAGCACACAGCCATGCCTGCACCTAATATTCTTGGTTATTGCTGCTTTTGATATGTAATCAATGCAGTATAAAACATAAATATCAAGCGTTCTTCAATAAGATCAATGTCAAGGCTAGCTAGAGTTGTTTGAAAGTTAACGCATCTAAAATTTCCAAAGGCAGAAAATTCGCAATACAACAGTCAGATTGCATTTTCAACAACAATAATCCATGTCCATCTAGCAACAAATATATCACAAAGGCTTTTCAGCATAGAACAATGATGGAAACGAACAGTATAGGACATTCAAAACATAAAGCTTTGAACGTGAGAACTCGAACGCAAATTAGAAACTCTCTTTCTCAATACGCCTGGAAGCGGAAGGCTAGGTGAAAAAACAATACAACCATTCCTGGAACATCAAACTCAAATCACACACATAAACACACACACACACATACACACACACACACACACACACACACACACACACACACACACACACAAACACACACACACTCATATATATGTATATAACGAGTGTTTATAAAGTTTTGTATGGAAAGAAATTGCTCTTTCCAGGGATGTCTTACACCCAAGCATCCACCGGTTTATCTCTATATCGATCAATTTATAGATGTTTTCATCTATTCGATATATGAGAACAAAATTTTAGTAATATAATATAAAGAAAATAGTGAGTCTGAACACAGCAAAATCAATTTATTTATTTACATAATAGTCAATTTCATAACGCCTACGGGAAATTTATTTGGTTACTTGCAAATATATAAAAAATATAGGTGCAGGAGTGGCTGTGTGGTAGTAGCTTGCTAACCAACCACATGGTTCCGGGTTCAGTCCCACTGCGTGGCATCTTGGGCAAGTGTCTTCTACTATAGCCTCGGGCCAACCAAAGCCTTGTGAGTGGATTTGGTAGACGGAAACTGAAAGAAGCCTGTTGTATATATGTATATATATATATGTGTGTGTGTATGTGTGTGTTTGTGTGTCTGTTTGTCCCCCTAGCATTGCTTGTCAACCGATGCTGGTGTGTTTACGTCCCCGTCACTTAGCGGTTCGGCAAAAGACACCGATAGAGTAAGTACTGGGTTTACAAAGAATAAGTCCCGGGGTCGATTTGCTCGACTAAAGGCGGTGCTCCAGCATGGCCACAGTCAAATGACTGAAACAAGTAAAAAAAAAGAAAATTGCATATTTATATCTTTATTTTGTTCTCTTGACAAGCAGGTAGCGAGTAGAGCGACAACCAGCCAATTTATAAAAGAAAAAAATATCTAAATTCCATCGAGGGGAATTAGTAGTATGACCTAACATTCTCAGTACAACTAGCCATTGTCCACTTGGGCCAAAGTTTAAATTCTAGCTATTTTTAGAACAAAATCCAAAGACAAACATGCTAACACACACACACACACACACACACACACACACACACACACAAATACACACAAATACACACAATGCCAGTCAGTCTATAAGAAACACTCCCGTACATAGAATCCAAGGAAACACATGCTAACGCACACACACATGCTGTCATTCAGGCTGTAGTGAGCACTACATCTATTAGGATGTAAATGAACATGTCAATTTTTCCCCTGAAGAAATTTTTACCATCTAAATTCATAATGCAAACTTTTAATTGTGAAATATCAATTGTAAAATATGAATAAAGGTAGGTATTGAAACGCGCGTAAGCGTTATGAATTTGACTAGTATGCAAATAAATAAATTGATTTGTTGTGTTCAAACTCTCCATTTCTTTATATTATACATACATACATGCATGGCATAATACATATACATACAAACATACATAATATATTATACATACAATATACATATATAACATATATATATATATATTACATAATATATATATATATATATATTATATATATATATATATTATTTATTTATTTATTTATTACGGAGATGTACTTGCATAGCTTGTGACCTGATCTGAGACATGTGCTGGAACGAAAATAATGGCAGCATGGAAGGTGTTTATAAGCCATTTAAGAAACACACAAAAACCGTTAGATTCACTTCAACATTTAAATTTAATTTCCCAAAATATTTTCGTCGTTGAGACCGCGACCTGTTCACTGACAAAATTCCGTGCTGCATCAGTGAACAGGTCGCGGTCTCAAAGCGACGAAACGAAAATATTTGGGAAATTAAATTTAAATGTTGAAGTGAATCTAACGGTTTTTGTGTGTTTCTTAAATGGCTCATAAACGCCTTCCACGCTACAATTGTTTATATATATATATATATATAAAACACTGTATCAGACTATCTCACTTTGTCATGCATCGCCGGTCACAACACGCTTCCAATTTTTGTTGATTGCGCCATTCTTTTTCCATCTTGGCCCAAATTGTATAACTAAATCGTTTTCATCACCGTGGAGTCTTTCCGAGTAACCTTTATCTCTTGGAGATCAGTAAATTGCAATTGCACTGGTCCCCTTGCTTTCTGTGAATCTTGCAACACGTCCGATCCTCCAGAACTTGCGATTTTGGTATTCTATGATCATATCATTCACTCGGACCCGTTCTCGAATTATTTCATTTCGGATATACTCCTGCAATGTTATCCGTAATATGGATCTTTCCATGGTCCTTTGCGTTATACCAAATCGATACATTTCCCTCTTCGCAGTAGCCCACATCTCACTTACATATAAGAACGTAGGCAGAACGATGCCACTGAAGAGTTTGGTACGGATGGTCTTGTCCAGCTTTGCTTGAGCACATCCTTTACGTATTGAAGTAAACGTTTTCCATCCTGCTCTTATTCTCTTCGAAATTTCAACATTCATCTTTCGCTGCATATTCACTGTGTTTCTGAAGTAGACGCACACTTTTATTTTCTCGATTTCATCGCTTCTCACCTCTATTCGCCTGGTACTACGTTTTCAGATTGCATGTATTTTGTTTTCATGGCCTACTGCTGAGCTATAGGTACCCAGCTCTATCAGCATTGTCTGCAGCTAATCTTTGATTTCGACGATGAATACAATGCCATTTGCGAAACGGCGAACTTTTCGCTTTCGCTGATGATGTTCAAGCCA
Source organism: Octopus sinensis (assembly GCF_006345805.1). Lineage (NCBI taxonomy): Eukaryota > Metazoa > Mollusca > Cephalopoda > Octopoda > Octopodidae > Octopus > Octopus sinensis. The sequence goes on along the minus strand of NC_043003.1, from coordinate 61,404,063 downwards.
ACTACTCATTCTGAGGACCACTTCTAGACGTGCGGTAAAGAGTTTCTGAAAGATGGCATCTCTTTGTTTGACGACCTTTTCAGTTGGAACTCTTACTGGTGGAAAAAGCTGAGTTATATCAGCGGAGCGTCCAGAGTTCGCATCTCTGAGTAGTTTGGTTTATTGCAGCTCGATGTTTCCTTGCATTTCCGGAGATTTCGGCACTGCGATCATCAGGACGCTGTCGAAGGCCTTTCCGTCGTTGACACATACATACATACACACACATACATACATATATACATATACATACATACATACATACATACATACATACATACATACATACATACATGCTTGCATACATGCATACATACATGCATACGTGCATACACACACACATACATACATGCATACATACATACATACATACATACATACATACATACGTACATATATACATAAGCAAAACATACAAATATGCACATTTACATACATACAAAAATACCCTGTTGATGTTGATGAAATTCCATTGAAGGAGCTTTGGTTCTAGGTTAGAAATCGACTCTTTCTTTATTGGCAAGAAATCTTGAAATAAAACTGAATAATCACACACACACTAACACACACACACACACACACACACACACACCACACACACACACACACACACATTTTTACATATTAAGAAGTTTATTTTCCAACATGGTTTCAAGTACAGCGGACAAATGTTGTCTACTGTAGCCTCGGACCGGCCAGAACCTTGTGAGTAGATTTAGTAGACGGAAAATTTGTGGAATCCCGTCGTACATATCACAACATTTGTTTTAACTTTCAGCACCCTGAGTTCAAATTCCGCCAAGTTCAATTCGGTCTTTCATCGTTAAGGGGTCGATGAAACAATTCCAGTCCAGGTCGACACCGTGTGTGTGTTTGTGTGTGTGTTGTGTGTGTGTGTTGTGTGTGTGTGTGTGTGTCTTTGTGTGTGTGTGTGTGTGTGTGTGTGTTTGAAATACAAGACGAATTGAAAATGGTTCTCAGTACATTTAGTAGACTATATTTCTTTGTTGGAATATGATGTATTCCGGTGCTTTTGTGAGTTATCGGAAACGCCAATCTCAGAATAGCCACAGAGAAGTGTGTGTATGTGTGTGTGTGTGGTGTGTGTGTGTGTGGTGTAGGGGTGTGTGAGTGCGTGTGGGTGTATGTAAGGTTTCTGACGCTCAATTTAAACATTCCTTTGATGAACGCCTCACTAATGGCATGTCACTTTAATTTATACTGGCTTTGCCCGGACACATGATATGTTCCAATTTTGTGTCTTTTCTCTTGACCGAATACAACATGCTCACTTTTGTATAAATCGGAAATGAGAACTGCGGCCATTGAGTAACTGTATCAATAACCTATAGAAATTCTACCAACGCTTTCACCTTGTCAACGGAAGCACGTTTAGCAAATAAGTATGAAGAACAGCAATATTTTCTCTACGATACCTGCTTCTGGTTCTATGAATTCTTTTCTTCTCTCTTTCGTTTTGCTTTATGTCCAACCATTTTCCGAATCAATCACGGCTATCTAGAGATTGTAGTTGTTTTTGCTCGCCTCTTGGTTCTATGATAAAACCTTCATATTTTAAACAAGTCGAAATCAGAAATTCCTAACTAAATTTCATGTTAATTTGTTTCAAACACCTATTTTAGTCATCATACATCTCTTCTTTCTTTCAGGACTGCGGTCATACTGGGGTACCGCCCTGAAGGGTTCGGTCAAATAAATCGGCCCCTGTGTTTATTACTGTTTTAAAGCCTGATGTCTTGCAAACAACGTTCATATACAAGTGCTACCAGTCAAGTGTATGGGGTCATCAGGAGAGAATGCGCGCCGTTTCGGAGCCTACCTCTCGACGGCATCAATGCGCACCGGCCCCGCCTCACTGATATGAGGTCCGCTTGCTAGATCAACTGGTTATCAAATAAAGCTCAATATTCTTCTAGCCATCGCTCATCGTCGCTTTTTAACCAAATCAGTGGCTAGCTTTCTCTACTGTAGTTTGGATATCTGTCATGGTAGTATTGACTTTTTAAAGCCTGATATTTGTTATTTTTTCGGTTTCTTTTGCCGAACCGCTAGGGTTCGGAGATGTCAAGCCGTAGGTAGGGGTCACACAAAACCACACACACACATACACATACACATAAACACATACATATAAACACGACACGCTTTCACACGGTTTCTGAGTACTATTTTGCTTACAAGGTATTGGTCGGCCCACAGCCATAATGGAAGTCAATTTCTTAAGGTGTCGTGATGTGGAACTGAACTCGAAATCACGTGGTTGTAAAGCGAGATTCTTAACCACCCAAGCATGCTGAAGCTTCGGACCACGTCAGTGCTTTGATCTTGAATAAAGTTACGTAGACTAATATTTATCTGAGTGTCACTGGGTGCAAATGCAATTTACGAGATGCCTA
>NC_043003.1:61381607-61399107 GCF_006345805.1 Octopus sinensis | reverse complement strand
TAAGCATTGATTTATGGCTTCGATTCTGCCTGAGGTTAGATCATCATTTTTCGGTCATTTGTTTGTATTTAAAAATTGTCGTTTCAAATCGGAGAATAAATATTATCATGATATATTATTATACAGTTATATATATATATATATATATATATATATATATATATATATATATATAATATATATATATATATCTATATATATATAAAGAATAAGGAGAAAATGGAGTGGTAATTAATAAAATTATTTACTAATTATAAAATGTGACATCTCTGATGGCCGTTTCGATCCAGAAATCTTTAGATAATTAATTTGAGAAAATTAAAATCATTATAAGATGAATCTCTTCAGGGGTAGTAAAGATATACCGATTAGAAATACATGTTGAGGTAACGGCTATGAAACTGCAAGTTTTAGACTCCAGAAGAGTCAATACAAATACGCCTTAGATCCCGGCTCTGTCATCTCACACTGATTGAAAATCAAGGAGTTAAGAAACCGGTAAACTAAATGTAACTAACTCTTTTTATTGAGAAACGAAGTATCTATTCCCCAGTGTGTGAGTGTACATTTGCATGTGTATGTATGTATTTCTCATAAAGATTTCTGAATCGAAACAGCTGTCAGTGGTGTTGTCAATTTATAATTAATAAATAATTTTATTAATTACCTCCCCATTTTCTCCTTAGTCTTTATATATATATATATATGAACTACGGTTTATGTGGTTACCTTATAGTCGTTCTTTCTATAGATTGGTAACTAACCAGTATTTTCATTGATTTATGATCTCTTAATGAGATAGCCGAAACTGCTAAGATGATCTGGAACTCGACTGATGATAAGAAGCTCCGAATGACTGGTCCTTGTTTTTCCTGTCCTTTTTCGTATCGTCTAACTGTCCGGATATTTTGTTGTCGCCGTTTACGTTCTTGTTCCATTTTTGTTTTCGTTTTTACACATACATATAGTAGCGTACGTACACTTTCGGTCTCCTGTATGTAAGTACATATATATATATATATATATATATAAATTCTGTACGACTCTCTGACTTTCTTTTAGCTCCCTTCACACTTTCTTCGTTCTTTCCACTTTTCTTTTTCTCGCTCCCCTCTCTCACATTTCTTGGCCTTCCCTTCATTCTCACTTTCCCTCCTTTTTTACTTCACTCTGTCCCTTTCCTATCAATTCTCTCTTTCTCGTCCCTTCCTAATTCTTCAATCCCTCTGCCCCTACCTCACTCTTCTTCCCCGTGGTCAGTGTTCCGTCAAGCCTGACATTTCTTCCTTGGTTCGACTACCGTCCGTGTAGCATCTCTTATATTCCTTCCTATGACTTTCACCTATTATGTCCCTGCCGTAAGGCCCTCACTTCCACACACGCCAGCTTAATTTAATTCATCCTAAGTCGAAAGACATCTTTTGTTTGTGTTTGTAACTATGTACCATTTCTCCGTTTTTCGTCATTCTTTTCGTATACATTCGCTTGCTTTCTTCCAAGGAATCTAGTGCTCTTAGCTTAGATTCTCTTGGGGTTGGCCAGATTTGAGCAGTCTCGAGTGTAACCGGCCGAAAATGCTAAGATGATCTCGAACTCGACTGAAGATAGGAAGCTCCGAATAACCCGTCCTTGTTTTTTTCCTGTCCTTTTTGTATTGTCTAACTGTCCTGATGCTTTGTTATCGTCTTTTACGTTCTTGTTCCATTTTGTTTTCTTATATAATATATATATATATATATATATATATATATATATATATATATGTGTGGTGTGTGTGTGTGTGTGTGTGTGTGTGTATGTGTGTGTGTGTGTGTGTGACACTGATTATTAAAACATATTTATCTTTATAAGTATTGGTGCTCACACCCACGTTATTAAAAGAGAAAGTGGCAAACGTTTTCAAGCAAAAATAGTGATCAGCTAAAATGAGCTTTGCGAATAATAATATTAAGCGTTATTTGCAAATGAAGTATTACGAGCTTCATCATGTAATACGCCTAGATTTTGTTGTCCAAATTCCAGTAATGAAGTTTTGTTTCTTGATAGAACCAAATAATTAAAGAAGAGGATATAAATACAGGCGTAGGAGTGGCCGTGTGGTAAGTAGCTTGCTTACGAACCACACGGTTCCGGGTTCAGTCCCACTGCGTGGCACCTTGAGCAAGTATCTTCTACTATAGCCTCGAGCCGACCAAAGCCTTGTGAGTGGATTTGGTAGACGGAAACTGAAAGAAGCCTGTCGAATATATGTATATTTATATATATATATATATATATATATGTGTATGTGTTTGTGTGTCTGTGTTTTTCCCCTCAACATCGCTTGACAACCGACGCTGGTGTGTTTATGTCCCCGTAACTTAGCGATTCAGCAAACGATACCGATAGAATAAGTACTAGGCTTACAAAGAATAAGTTATAGGGTCGATTTTCTCGACCACGGTCAAATGACTGAAACAAGTAAAAGAGTATATAGAAACATACATACATGCATATACACATACCTGCATACATTCATACATATGTACATACATACATACTACATACACAAAACAATTTGCGCTACAGAATAGGACAATTTAATAACGCTATGTCACACGAATTATGGTGGACAAAAAGTTTTGCGGAATTTTTTCTATGTTCAAATTCCACCGTGGTCGACTTTGCCTTTTATCCTTTCGGGGTTGATAAAATAAGTACCAGTTGCACACTGGATCGATTTAATCGACTTACGCCTCCCCCAAAACTGGTGGTCTTTTGCCAAAATTTGAACCCATTCTAACGTACAAACTAAATAATAAGTCCAAGCGCACCAACTCCATTTCATGGAAGGAGGAATTTTAACCATGTTTCGTGGTCTGCTACCACAACAGCTCCTTTTAGCCCAAGACATCATCAGGAGGAACCACGTCCGGTTTCGGCCCCTACTTCTCTAACGTTTTAACGTTGCCCCCCCCCCCCGCTTTCGGAGGTGTCTTCAGCTCTGGTGTTGGGTGCATGTCTTCTTTTTCCTTCTTTCTTCTCTTCCCCGGCCTCTTCGATGTAGCGTCAACAAGTGTCAGCGGGCGACTGACTGTCTTGTCAAATTTCCCTTTAAATACTCGCTGCTAGGCTCCAGCTGGCAGCCCCAGAAAGTTGTCACGTGACACAGTCTAAACCGATTAACAAACATGTCTGGAGATTCTCCTCTTCAAAATATAGAGGGAAATATAACTTTTCGCTGGCACTCTTCTAATTTATCTATCCCCATAACTACCACAACCATGATCGCCAACTTCATCACTGCCGCTGCCACTATCACAATTACCACCACTGTCGCTACCATCACCACAACCACTACTGCCGTTGCTGGCGCCACTACTATCAACACGATGACGGCGACCTCCACCAACACCACTGCTGCCGTCAGCAGCTTAGCCATAACGGTCGCTGCCACCTCCAACACGACTATAACTGCCACCGCCGGCGCTGTCACCACCACCACCACCACCACTACTCTTCTGTCTCTGACGAAATGTTCTGCCCCTGGCGTTTGACTTCTCACCCTGTTCGCGATTATGTAAGAGTATGCTTTGTGTTTATTTTACTGAGTAGCGATTGTTTAAACATTCTATGTTTCTTTACAAACATTCGGTTCTGCGTCAATTGTAGAAATTATTATTAACATATTTTCACTTAATAATCTCATATCTGCTTTTCGCTTTTTATCACTTTCCTTATCTGAACCTTTTCCTTCAATCTAATTTGCTGTTGATTTTACAAACGTTTTTTCTCTCGTTTTCTCTATTTACTTATAAACCTAATAATTTTTCCTTACTTTGCTTCCGAACTATTGCCGTTAGATGCATTAGTTCTCTATTTGCACCAAAAAGCCTTCCCTTTTGCGCGCTTTGTAATGACGTGAGTGAGCATGACGGTCAAGAGACGAAGTCTCCGGAGTGGCATTTATTCTGGCGCTCTGAGTTCAAAAACCGCTGAAGTCAAACTTTCAGGGTCGGTAAATAAAACACCTGTTCTGTATTGGCTCGATTCTTCTGTTTGTATCCCTATCTGCTTGTCTCTTCCAGGGAGAAATCGATTGTAATCAAACCTGGTGAGGGATGGGCTCCACTAGGTCTAAACACATCCAAAATACGCCGTGTACGACGAAGGTTCTCCAAATAAGATCGAAATGCAATGAATAGATTTTACACCCAGGCTTTTCAATTCGCTTAACTTACAATTTATTATTTTAAAGCCGTAGTTCATAACTGGGAAATGTTTAGGCACTGGCATGGATGTGTGGTTAAGACGTTTGCTTTGCGATCATGTGGTCTTGGGTTCAGTCTCACTGTGCGGCATTTTGAACAAGTGCCTTTTACTATGGCCCCGAGTTGATCAATATCTTGTGAGTAAATTTGGTTGATGGAAACCATGTGGAATCCCGCCGTACATATGTATGCTCGAGTGTCTCTCTGTTTGTGCTTGTTCTCAACCTCCCTTTGACAATCAGTGTCGGTTTGCTTACACCCCTGTAATTAGCGGTTCGGCAAAAGAAACCAATAAAATAAATACCATACATATAAATTAAATACTGGTGTTGACTTGTTCCGCTAAAGTCGTATTAAAGCGGTGCTCCAACATGGTCACGCCCAAATGACTGAAACAAGTAAGAGATAAAAAGATAAAACGATAAAAAGATAAAGATTAAATAGCTTAACTCCCATGACTCTCTCTGCACTCAACTCATATATTTGTGCAATTACCATTGATTAAACGAACACCACACATAGTCTAGTCTTATATAATCAAGACTTCATATTACAACACAGTCTCACATAACACAGTTTATGTAACACACATTCTGACAACCGCTTCCAATTACAACCTACGCAACCGTCACTCCACACACTCTAGAAAACAATCACCATTCGACATTAAAACAAACAGGTGACACAACTATGGTAATCCATACGAAACATAATCACCACCCGATAAAATGACACATGTCACTAAACTTTTGGAAAAGAAAAATTCATAACATCGGGCTACAAGAAGTAACCTTAGATTCCAAGGACCTTCCTAAATTAGTTGTCCCTAATAATACTGTTTTCTGAAGCTGTACTAAACTAGGTGTTATGCCTATTTCCTCAGTTCAAATCTTTAGGGATAGTTCCTAATGCACCTATAACTACTGGGATACATTTTACCCGCACTTTTCATAGTCCCTGTAACTCAATGGCTTGGTCATGGTACTTTGTTGTTTTCTCTATACCTCTCATATTGACTTTCCCATCATTTGGGACTGTAAAGGCAATTATCTGGCACTTTCTATTCTCATTGTTTATCACTACTAAATCAGGCCTTCTAGCTTCTGTTACTCTGTACGTCTGGTTGTTAAAGTTCCCCAACATCTTATATTTCTTACTTTTTTGTAGTTTACTAGGTTTATGTTCATGCCATTTATCAGTATGGCCAAATCTTAACTTTCTACCTAACTCCCAGTAGATTACTCTCCCTAGGTTGTCATGTCTTATCTTGTATTCTTTCTGTGCCAGCATGCTACATTCACTTACTATATGAGTAACACTTTCCTCGTTTGATTAACATAACCTACATTGGAAATTTACCTGGTTTTTATCTATCTTGGCTTTTATCCAATTAGTCCTCAATGCTTGGTCTTGTGCTGCTACTAACAAATTTTCTGTCTCCCTTTTCAGCCTTCCTTTCTGCTACCATATCGATGTTTCACCATTACTATTTCCTGCAAAACCTTCTCTTGCCAGTCAGACAATCTTTCTTCTTGTTTCTGGTTTTTAACTTCATTTGACTTTTTAGTTTCCCCATTTCCTACTGTGACTCTAGCAGCTCTTAATAAGATTTCTTCACTAGTACCTACATAGGAGGCTATATCTACTCTAGCTAACACCATGCATTCTTCTGATATTAACCCTCTTTCACCTTCTTTTCTAGGTAAGTATAATCTTGCTACTCCTGTTCTTGGGTGAAGTCCACCATTGATATTGAATTCCTTCCTAGTTCTTCTGTCTAGATTTATCAATTCAGATTTTGTCCAATCTACAAAAGCTGCTGAGTATTTAAGTAATGATACTGCCTAGATATTTACAGCCTTCATTAGATTTGGACCATTTAGCTTGGATGGTGCTAGTTGTCCCTTCCTGATCGGTGGTGTTATGTTTTCTTTAGGTTCTTTGGTTTGAACTGTATCTCTTAAGTTGTTCTTTGGCTTTTCTACTGCCTAGTCTTTCTTTTCCAGTTCTCTAGTGATCTCTTCCACGTCCAGTTATGTTATCCACTTTTTTCTAATAGCATTAGCTCCGCTCGGTTACTTTAAAAATACTCTTCTCTACCTAAAGTGTTAACATCCGTTTTGTATAACTCCTTCTTTTAGGTTCACTTTCTAAGTAGCATTGCACCACTGTCCTATCTTCTTTGCTGGTCCTCTTCCTTCTCCTTACTCTGTTATTGCTGCGTTGTCTTCGGATAACAGCTGTGGTCAGTCTACATCTGTACTGAACCACTGCCGAACAAGAGGCCTTCCATTAAAGGTCCAGCCTCATTTAGTTGTTACAACCAGAGTTTCTGGGCAAAGTCTTGTCTCTCATAAACTGAGGTAAGGTAACGTTCGTCACCATCGTTATCATCACTATCATTATTCGACATCTGATAGTTTCAAGTAACTTTCTATTGCATCACTTGCTGCACTTTCGTGCTGGTAAGGTGTATACAGCATGTTTTTTTGTTTATTATCGTTTTACTTCTCAAAGCTTTCGGTCTTGTTTGTTCTGGTTGGCTCTGTGAGAGCAGACAGCAGGCTTTTGTGAGAGGTCTTGCAGAGTCTCTTTCCGCACATTATAAACTTTGCTACTTAGTTGTTAATTATTGTGGAAGACATTCAACATCCAAATACCAATCTCAAAATCCTAGCTTTCCCCAACAGAGCAGTGTTTTGGGGGCTTGCTTTGCTCTCATGTCAATTCCGATTTCTCTGACATATTTCTCAAACTTGGTTGTTAGTGCTCCGAGTACCCCTACAACTACTGGAATGACAGACACTCTCCCCATAGTCCACATTCTTAAAATTTTATCTTTCAGTAGTCCGTACTTTTCAATCTTTTCTGGTTTTTGCCACTTATGTATGCATCCCCTGGTATTGCAATATTTATAATCTTGGTTTCCTTTTTTCCTTTATCGACAGCAACAATATCTAGTCTCCGAGCATCAATTTATCAGGCTTCCAAGCATTGTATTATTATTATTATTATTAAAAAATAAATGCGCCCTTTTAAAGCCTAGCCAGGCTCATGGGCCCGGTTTCCCGGCTACTATGGCGTATGTGTTCCCCAGCTGGACGGGACGCTAATCCATTGCAGCGTTACTCATTTCTGCCATCTGAGTGGACTGAAGCAACGTGAAATGAAGTGTTTTGCTCAAGAACACAACGCGCCGCCCGGTCCAGGAATCGAAACCACAATCTTACGATCATGATGCTGACACCCTAACCGCTAAGCCACGCGCCTCCACATTATTATTATTATTTATTATTATTATTATTATTATTATTATTATTATTATTATTATTAGATAATTAATTCAGTGACACGGCAAATACAGCATAAATCACCAACACGATAAAGTCAGCAAGCAAATGGAAGGCACCATGAATTGACAACAACACTGAATGCTATAGCAACGGCATTTAATGAATTACTAAACTGGTCAGCATCAACTCTTAACAGGTTACTTGAGGGGAAAATGATATTAATTTTCAAAAGCAAAAATATTCGAGGCTCCCAAAGTGCAGACTAATAAATTGTTTACCAATAACACACAAAGCTCTCACAGCTATACTCTGTGATAGCTCGGCTGTTCGCCTGGAAAGTAATAATATCTTATCAAAGGAAGAGAAATGAATGTAGGATTGTAAAGAACGGCCATTGGTGACTGGGATAATTATTAAGCCTAGCAAGAAGAGAGACGAGAAATGTAACCATGACATAGATTTATTATTGAAATGCATTTGATAACACCATACTCATAGGCACTGTTGAATTTACATAATAAATAAGGCATTCGCTGTCCTGTTAGAATGGCAAATTCTATTTCGTTGCTTTGCAAAAAGATGTCCAAAACCAGCTTTATAAGAATAAAAATAAGAATCTTTCAGGGAGAATCTTTATCACTTCTATTCGTTTACTTAGCTTTCTCTCCATTTGAATATTTATCGAATAAAACCACTAGCAGTTATAAATTATAGACATATATTTTATACAATCTTCTCGAAATGGGTAATTTAAGATTATTTGCAAGCGTAAGAGCCCAGTTGGAGAATCTCCTAAAATTCTTTTTGTATAGATGCAGCTTGGATATCAAAATAAGCATAATAAAGTTATACGCTATATAGTACCGAAGTTAATAGAAGCTTATGACATTAAATAAGATTCGGTCGCTAAAATCAGAAAAAAATTTATATAACAGAACCAAGTATACAAACACTTAGATACTTCGAAGGAGATGAAACTGATTCGATCAAAACCAAAACCCCAAAGATATATAATTGAAGAATACAATTCGGAAAGAATACGACTGATGTGTCGAACTTAATATAAATAAAAATCTGTACATTGAGTCCAAAGTATAATTAATATACTCTTTCTTTTTCTACTTGTTTCAGTCATCGGACTGCGGCCATGCTAGGACACAACCTTGAAGGGCTCAGTCGATCAAATTGAATCGTGTACTTATTTTTTAAAAGTTTGGTACTTATTCTGTCGGTTAGTTTTGCCGAACCACTAAGTTACGGGGGCGTAAACAAACACCAGTTGTGAAGTGGTGCTAGGGGACAAACACAAAGGCACACGCACATACACATACACAGAAGCACACACATATGTAAATGTCGGGCTTCCACACAGTTTCTATCTACTAAATTCATGCACAAAGTATTTGTCAGCTCGATGCTATAGTAGAAGACATTTGCCCCCGGTGCCGCGCAGTGGCACTGAACCTGGAATCACGTGGTTGCAAAGTGAACTTCTTAATCCCTCAGTCATATCCTATATATTGGGTTGTCCGTAAAGTTCATGCCGATTTTTAAAGGAAAGTAAAAGGTCAATAAATACTTGCCATTACATTTTTAATCAACCAAATATGCGTCTCCATCCTTCCTTTAACTTGAAAATACCCTCTTTCCAGAATTGAGGTGGTTTCATGGCAAAGAATTCATCAAGGCATCTTTTTACGTTATCCAAGGAATTGAAATTTTTACCGTTAAGACTATTCTGCAGAGACCTGAATAAGTGGAAATCCGAAGGAGCAATATCTGGTGAATATGGAGGGTGGGGTAACACATCCCAGCCGAGCTGCAGCAATTTTTGTCTGGTTCCCAAAGCATCAAGTGCCGAAAATGAACTTTCTTATCTTCCATTTTAAATGGTTACAGAATTAACACAGGTTATAGGAACATAAACCTTCTTCCACGAAAAGATAGCTTAAACTGTGCTCTAAATGGAGGTGTAGCCAAATCCTATTTTATGGACTCAACCATGTTCTAAAATAAGTCGAAAGTTAAACTACTATAAATGTGCACGAACTTTCCGAACAACCCGATAGAATGCGGTTTGCACCGAGCAGAGTTATTTCTGGGGTTTTGAGACCTGGCATGATTTTTATATTTATGTGCATGCTCTTCTTTATCATACCTGTGACTTAATCATTACAGGTAATATTTGTGCTTTCAGACCCCACAGCCAGTTTGTTTTAGGTTCAATATATTTCTGCTATGGCAGTTTCTCCACCTCCTTCCGTGCAACATTATTGGCCAGAAGGGTTGAAATGCCAATCCAGAGAACAGATTTTTGTTCAAGTACTTAACAATTACGTCCTGTGTATGACTTTAAACCACAACCGGTAGTGGGGCCTTGGTTCAGGAATTCCTGAGTTTTGAAGAGTGTGGAAACACCGGTGAGCCACGATGTTCCCAGGTCTATTCTGACCAGGAGAAGAAGCAACTGTCAGGGTTTCCAATAGTGATTAATTAGCATATCACAGAATTGCTTTTGGAAGAAGGTCACTTACAGTCATCCCAGGTCAGATGCAGCGCTTCAGATTTTTTGATTCTCATGCAAGAGAAGGTAACTTCATTCAGATTCCAAGTCCTGATAACTACTGGAATCGTGATGCTTGTTGTATCAAACTAATTCAAGTTTCAAGGACGAAAGATTAGGACTGGATCTGCACAAACCATCACCACTATAATAATAAAACCCTGCTGTCTTGTGGGGATAATTTGTAGAGTATCTTAAAAAGATTAAGGTAGTAAAGCCTTAGAGAAAATCCGGAGGAAGGAACCCTAAAGCATTTATGTACGGTTATATTTAACCAGTATCTGATATTCTCTTGGGCTCCACGGATGCAGTGAACATATTGACTTGTCTTTCCTGTGTATTGTATCCACGAGTGGAAAAGTGGTATATACTTGAGGTCAGGTAGTTGCTTCTGGAAGCAGCCCAGACACAGCAGAAGTGAAATTTCTTATTTTTTTATTGCCCACAACGGGCTAAACATAGAGGGGACAAACAAGGACAGACAAAGGAATTAAGTCGACCCCAGTGCGTAACTGGTGCTTAATTTATCGATCCCGAAAGGATGAAAGGCAAAGTTGACCTCGGCGGAATTTGAACTCAGAATGTAACGGCAGACGAAATACCGCTAAGTATTTTGCCCGGCGTGCTAACGTTTCTGCCAGCTCGCCGCCTTTAAGCAGATGTTACTGCAATACCGTCGGCCGGCGACGTAAAATACCAACTAAACCAGAATATCTGTTTTACTTTGACCTCGTAATCAACCTGGACAGGTGAATCGCAGATAATCGTGGCCAGATCGTTACCATTCTACAGTATTTTATATTAGGTTACACCACTTCTTAATCGTTTTCATGTTGAAGTGTCAGTATGTTGCTCAGTGAAATCCTCCTTCTCGTCCCCATCATCTTTACCATCAAGCCCTGAACACTTCTGGCTCAAAGCCTATGACTTATAGAACCGCTTACCCAGTTTCCAAAGCATTTATAAGTGACCGAGGGCACATTTTCCCTGAACGGGGTATCAGTCTGTCGCAGCCTTACACATTTGCAGCTGAGTGGTTGGGAACAATGCGAATTAAAGTGTTTTGCTCAAGAACAAAATATGCAGCCCGGGATTGAAACGACGATCTTGCGATCGTGAGAGCAACGTCCTAATCTATAAGGCCACACGCTTTCACTTAATGAAAATAGATGCTGATTTAATCGTGTTCATGCGCGTTTGCAGCTTTGAAAGGAAGGATTGGACTGCTAGAAATGATGGGACAGTTGTTTCATTATGCCAATTGCATAGTCTGCATATAATATTGGTTTCAGATTTTGGTACGAGGTCAGCAAGATGGTGAGAGTGGTGGAAGTCAATTACATCGACCCCGGCACTTAACTGGTACTTTTTTTTTTTATTGATTCCGAAAAGATGAAAAGCAGGTTGCTGGAATTTGAATTTCGAACGAAAAGACGGACGAAATATCATTAAGCATTTTGCTCGGCGTTTGTCCAATCCATGCCAGCATGGAAAACAGACGTTAAATGTTGATGATGACGATGATGGTGATGATTATGGTGATGATGATGATGATGATGATGATGATAATGATAACGAATGTGCCAGCTCACCGCCCTATGGTCTACATATAATATTAACCCCTGCATTATTAGTTTCTTCTGAAAAAAATGTTTGCAGCTAGGCATTAAAATTCTGTATATAAAATCAGACATTCTATCTGCACTTTTAATTGATATCTTTTGAGTCTTGGTTCTGTGCCTCAATATAAAAATATTACTGACTCTTGACGGAAACGTCATCTGCACAGCATATAGCTGTATGACTTCAAACAAAATTTTTTCCTACTCTAGGCACAAAGCCCGAAATCACAAGGCCCGAAATTTTTGAGGAGGGGGTCAGTTGATTAGATCGACTCCAGTACGCAACTGGTACTTAACTTATCGACCCCAAAAAGATGAAAGGCAAAGCCGACCTAGGTGGAATTTGAACTCAGAACGTGCAGACAGATGAAATACCTATTTCTTTACTTCCCACAAGGGGCAAAACATAGAGGGGACGAACAAGGACAGACAAACGGATTAAGTCGATTATATCGACCCCAGTGCGTAACTGGTACTTATTTAATCGACCCCGAAAGGATGAAAGGCAAAGTCGACCTCAACGGAATTTGAACTCAGAACGTAGTGGCAGACGAAATACAGCTAAGCATTTCGCCCGGCTTCCTAACGTTCCTTATTTCTTTATTGCCCACAAGGGGCTAACATAAAGGGAACAAACAAGGACACACAAACGGATTAAGTCGATTACATTGACCCCAGTGCGTAACTGGTACTTAATTTATTGACCCCGAAAGGATGAAAGGCAAAGTCGACCTCGGCGGAATTTGAACTCAGAACGTAACGGCAGACGAAATACGGCTACGCATTTCGCCCGGGGTGCTAACGGTTCTGCCAGCTCATCGCCTTACCTCACAAACAATATTGACATTACAATGAGGGGTCTTTATGTTATTTGTATAAATCTCGCTGCTTGGCACTAGATTCGTTCATTATACATCCTCTTTTAATTTCTTGATTTACTGTTTAATCACTTTATATTGTACCTGGTCTACCTTAAAATATTTCTATTTCCAGGTTTCCGAGCTTCTTTAATGCCTCATCCATTTCCTTGTAATAAAGATAATTTGTTCTTGTCTATTTTAACGTATTATTATTATTATTATTTTTTACATATATATGTATATAGAGTTATGGTATACTTTCTATCGTCATTTCCATCCTTATATTTTTGCCGAGCACTCAAATTGTCAGGAAAAATAACACACTTTCTTGGTTTCACAAACAATTTCAAGTCATCCATATAAAATATTTGATTTAGTATATCATCTTTAATTCTGTAACCGCATATTTTCTCCGCTTTTCAGCGTTATTCTCTCTAAGTTACAAGTGCCTAATGTATAGGAATCATGTAAAAAAAATCTTTGCTTCTGACGTGTTCCAAAACGTGGTATTTCTGTTTTTACAATTCTGTTTTTATACAGATTTTTACGGGGCAGAGGGAAAGTTATATATCATCGTCTATTTTTACTTGTTTCACTCATTGGGTTGTGACCATGCTGGAGCACCACCCTGAAGGGATTCAAGTACTTATGAATCGACTCTGGTACTATCAGTCTCTTTTATTGAATCGCTAAGTTACATGGTCATATATCAACACTAGTTGTCACGTGTTGTAGGATACTATACAGACACAACCCCCACCCACATATATATGCACGACGGGTTTCCACACAGTTTCCGTCTACCATATTCACTCACAAGGCATTGGTCGGCCTGGGGCTATAGTGGAAGACACTTGCTCAAGGTGCCGCGTAGTGTTTATAAAACAAACTTCTTAACTACAGTCATGCCTGCGACCATAGACACGTTATTTCAAATATATATATTTGATTATGTTGACTTTAATAATATTTATGTTCTGAGTTCCAATTCCGCCAAGGTCGATTTCGCCTTTCAACCTTTTGGAGTCGATAAAATAAGTACCAGTTAAATGCTTGGGTCGATGTAATCGACTTACTCACTTCCTTGAAATTGTTGGCCTTGTGCTAAAATTTGAAACCAATATTAGTTAATATTGGTTAATATTGTTATTAGACACATGGCTTGAAATTTTGGTGGATGGAACAGTTGTATCCACCTTAGTCAACAGTTCCAGTTGACTAGGATTTAATTTATCTACCTTAAAGGAGCGAAAGGGAGTATTGCTTTCGGCGAAATTTGAAATTAGAACGCAAAGGGACCTAATCGAGTACTACATGGTTTTCTGATCTACAAGTTATGCCGATCTATCGCCCTCATACTTCTGTTAATATTGATTTCTAACAAAGGTGGTGAGCTGGCAGAAACGTTAGCACGCCGGGCGAAATGCGTAGCCGTATTTCGTCTGCCGTTACGTTGTGAGTTCAAATTCCGCCGAGGTCGACTTTGCTTTTCATCCTTTCGGAATCGATTAAATAAGTACCAGTTACGCACTAGGATCGATATAATCGACTTAATCCGTTTGTCTGTCCTTGTTTGTCCACTCTGTGTTTAGCCCCTTGTGGGTAGTAAAGAAATAAGAATCGTTAACACGCCGGGCAAAATGCATAGCGGCATTTCGTCTGTCTGCACGTTCTGGGTTCAAATTCCGTTGAGGTCGAATTCGCCTTTCATCCTTTCAGGGTTCGATACATTAAGTATCAGTTGAACACTGGAGTCAGTGTAATCAACTAGTACTACCTCACTCCAAATTCCTGGCCTTGTGCCAAAATTTGAAACCAATATTGGTCTCTAACAATAGCACAACGCTATATAAATGTGAAAGAAGGGAACCATATAATCGATTATATGCCCCCTTCTTTTTGACTTTATTTTATTGGCCATTTAAAAGACTAACTTCGGCAAGATTCGATCTCGAAACGCAGAGAAGCGTAACTAAACACAGCGAGACATTTTATTCCGACGTTGTACCAATTTCTCATGTTCATCGTTCTTCAACAAGGAAATGATGTCTCATCTCACTAGAACAATGTTAAGCCAACAATACAAAGAACTTTTGGACAGAATGCCAAAGAAAGTTATCCTAATATTGAATCTGCTTTCAATTAAATTCTCTCCCACCAACATTTGTTCTAAGCGTTGTAAAATGTCATATTTTCTAATAACATTGACATAAATATTTTCTGTATTTTAGTTAATCTGTTTCTCTGTTTATTTTCACAGTGACTGACTAGTTTCACTCACAACTTATTTTTTTGTTTCATTCTGTCAGTTCACATATTAGACACGATGTGGCACTCCGTCGGTTACGACGACGAGGGTTCCAGTCGATCCGATCAACGGAACAGCCTGCTCGTGAAATTGACGTGCAAATGGCTGAGCATTCCACAGACACGTGTACCCTTAATGTAGTTCTCGGGGAGATTCAGCGTGACACAGTGTGTGACAGAGCTGGCCCTTCCAAATACAGGTACAACAGAAACAGGAAGAAAGAGTGAGAGAAAGTTGTGGTGAAAGAGTACAGCATGGTTCGCCCTCCACCAGCCGGAGCTTCGTGGAGCTTTAGATGTTTTCGCTCAATAAACACTCACAACGCCCGGCCTGGGAATCGAAACCACTATCCTACGTCCGCGAGTCCGCTACCCTAAACACTGGGCCATTGCGCCTCCACAGACATGATGTACCTATGTTTTACTCTGTGTGTGTGTGTGTGTGTGTGGTGTGTGTGTGTGTGTGTGTATGTGCGCGTGGTTTACTCTTTATATTTTTGAATTTCTTTTATTCTTTTACTTGTTTCAGTTATTGAATTGTGGCAATGCTGTAGCAACGCTTTGAAGGATTTAGTCAAACAAATGGACGTCATTACTTATTTTAAAAATCTAGAACTTATTCTATGGAGTCCCTTTGCCGAACAGCTTGGTAACAATGTCAAGGGGTGGGACGAAGACAAACATTAACACACACACACATGGACGCGCACATACCCCCCCACATATATATATATATATACGATAGGCTTCCACACGGTTTCCGCTTGCTAAATTCACTCACAAGACACTAGTCGCAGGAGCTGTAGGGTTAGGGTTAGGGTCGAAGGCGCTGTGCAGTAGAATTGCAAAGTTGCAAAGTGACCTTTTTTTAACCACACAGTCATATATACGCTTAATAACATGATGCTATGTCGGGAATCGGACCTGCGCCGCCTGAGTGAAAGCCAGAGAACGTCGGAATTGTATTACGGTTTGTGTATATAATAACAGAGGACATTTGAATTTAGAAATCTGAATTTATTGAAAAACGTAGTAAATTCTTTTATTTATTTCATAAATTGATTCTATCATTAATATATAGCTGTACTATGTATTGATTCTACCAAGCATGGAATTAAAATTAGGCAAATTTAAAATTGAGCGGGAATACACAATGTTCCTTTATATTCCACCTGTACGTATACGGATTTGTGCCTTGTTGGAAATAAATAAATTTTAAATTAGAGTATGTTTCCTTGTTTCTAATCTCTTGTTTATTATTTATTATTATTGTTATTATTTTCTTTTGGTCATCAGCATTCTCCGAAGAAGAAACCGGTGGGGAAAACTTCGGTAGTATTCGAGCTAATTGCTAATCAGTTTTTACTATGTTCACTGTTCTCTGTAGAGTTTTTGCTTCTTTTCAGTACCCATCGTACAACATATGTGTCACGAGATTCATACCATGCATTTTCAACAATAAGAACAATTTCAACAAGAGACTAGCATTCGTGAAAGCCTGAAATTGAATTCAAACTCTTTAGATTTCATATCATGTTAACAACACATTATTTTTTTTTATCAATTGCTGTAAGATGTCACATATGCAATATAGCGAATAAAAGAACTTCGATCAATTATCCAAGCGACTAACGGAGAAAAACTCCCAGGTGTGTTTAATATCGGTAAAAAAAGGAAAACAACTCCAGAACAGGTAAACGAGGAAACTTCAATAAGCTGAGTTGAAGTAAAATTTTGGTCAGCATAGAAAATGCCGATTTGAGAAGATTTAGTTCTTAAAGCTAACTAGGGTAGATAATATTTCCACATTACTGTTTCGATATTACTGACTTCCTCAGCGAAATATATTCTGTTCAGTTGGAGACATATGTAGAAACAGAGTGAACAAAATTACACCAATTATAACTATCAACAATATGACCAAGCGAAAATCTATCAGAGGAATGTTCTCCGTACTAAATACACTATAACATATCATTATCTACCGTATTTATATTCTATTAATTGCTGTAAATGTGAAGGCTCTGGAAAAATCGTTCACCTAAATTTACGGACGTGGATTTTATTGGGATTATAATTTATATTCCTCTAGAATACTTCGGTCTTTGACTCGTTTTATTATTCCAATGGTTCTTGAATTTACTTTTCCTATTGGCATAATAAGATCATTATTATCACCATTTCTTGTTTGGCATTCGTTGACCTCATAATAAATATTTATTTCTCACACTAACGTTGTCCCCGTGATGGAGAAATTTTTTCAATGATTATCAGATTGAGTTTCTTGGCCATTAGGAATTGAGGTTCTGTTCAAACAAGTCAGCTAGATATGATACTAGAGATAATTTGTGAGTAATCTATATCTGTAGGACATCGGAATATCACGTGACAAATTTTATATCACAGGCTTGCTTCTGGGTGATCGCCTGTCTATATCTTATCAAAAGCGTTGTGATATGTTTGTGACAGATACAAACATACCCAAGGAATATTGTTTTAAAAATGTTAACAGCAGTAGAATTCTTTAAATACTGAGTATTATATTAATGTGAAAGCTTAGTGGTTAGGGTGTTGTATTCACGATTGCAAGATCGCGATTTCGATT
>NC_043003.1:61374107-61379107 GCF_006345805.1 Octopus sinensis | reverse complement strand
AGGAATACAATTCCAAGAGAAAAAAGGTATAAGAACATTCAGAAGGGCGCATTTCTTTTAGTGAGTGGGGCACGTGCCCCTCAGTCTCCTCCTTAGGTCCGACTCTACATACATACATACATACATACATACATACATACATACATACATACATACATACATACATACATACATACATACATACATACATACATACATACATACACATTTTAATGATTCTTTTTATGTTCAGTTATAATAAAAAACAATTTTACATTAATATAAAGAGTTACTCCGTAGTATTGTAGAGAATATAAATATTATTCTTTAATAAAAATATTATTGACAGTGACTTCGAAGAGGGCTTAGCTGGTCGAAACTTTGAAGTAGCTGTCAATATTATTCTTGTTACAAAATTCTTTCTTTCCCTGTCTCTCTATGTATGTATGTATGTATGTATGTATGTATGTATGTATGTATGTATGTATGTATGTATGTATGTATGTATGTATGCATGTATGTATGTATGTATGTATGTATGTATATATATATATATGTCTCAGAGAGGTAATGTCAATGCCATTTTAAATGTAGATGTTCTGTAAGAACAAACTATACTGCGGTGGATACCGTGAGAGAAACTCTGATATTGAGTTTTGGTGCGAAATGCTCTCTTGTTTATATCGCTAGAGGGGAGATAAATCACGGCAATCTCCAGCGCAGAGACCATCAAATCACTTGATTTCAACTTTCCTTGGCCTCGTCAATGATGGACGTTTGACCACTAGGGATAGCAGCATCTCATCTCACCGCGAGCGATAAATAGAAAAACAGTGCTGGAACAGGCGGTGGTGTTGCGATTAGCCAGTGTCAATAATATATATATATATATATATATATACATACTGTTGTGCCTGAGAAGAGTCATTCTTTTTTAGTGCCTAATAATTTAACACACTCACTGATAAAATTTCCACTCATTTACTTATTTACTTTTCTAAAATTTTTGTTGCGTCTTGCAATCTTTTCAATATTGAAAATGTTGCAAGACGCAACGAAAATTTTAGAAAAATAAATAAGTAAATGAGTGGAAATTATATCGGTGTTAAATTATAAGGCACTAAAAGAGAATAACTCCCCAGAGATAACAGAATATGCTTCAACACACGAACTCACATAAAAATCTTGCAAACCAAATCCCAAAACGAAATATATATATATATAATTAATAATATCAGGGTAATAAAGATTTTAGAAATTTTTACTACCAGTGGCCTCGCGTATAGAAAAATTAGTCAATAGACTATATATTATTCATATAATTATTATTGCTAAAATAAGTCAGAAACCATGGTCCAGGAAATATATGGTAAATGTTTTTATTTTTCATTCCCTTCGAGAATTTACCCCTAATTAGTGGTTTGGACTTTAGCTGTTCCTTCTAGCGTAAGGGAGTCCTATGATGGAAACCTCTTAATGTGTTTAAATGTAGGCTGTATTATATATATATATATATATAATATATATATATATATATATATATATATATATATATATATATATATATATATATATATATATATATATATATATATAAGATAAAGAGAAACAAAAGTTCAAGGGAATATTATACTATTCTTAGGTGGACACACAAAGAAGGAAAGAAGTTATAAACTATAACGTTTGGGACATAGTCCTTCATCAGACACCACAAGAAAATCCAGGAAGAGACATGGAAGAAAAGACCCAGGGGAAAATGCGTGTGGGTTATCTTAACATGTTCGACCGCTGACTAAACAGAAGCTGGAAGGGTAATGTGGTTTTAATAGCAAGAGAGTGCTAAAGAATACTTGTTGGTATGTGTCTGTATATGTGTGTGAACATGTGTGTGTGTATGTATAAATGTATACGTGTGTACGTGCGTGGGTGATGTGTGTGTATATGCATAAATGTATGTGTGCGTGCGCGCGCGCGTGTGCGAATTCCCTTTTGCAATGAAAAATGACTTCGAAGTTTCAGCTTGCTCACCGTTACCATAGTGATGACGGCGAGCAAGCTGAAACTTCGAAGCTACTGTCAAACGTTCCCTTGTTAAAAATTCATATATACTCCATTAAAAACTATTGTGTAATCCATTCAATTTAATGCTAAATTGATTTTATAAATAACTTCACAAAAAATGCATATATGTGTATATGTGTGTGTGTGTATGTGTGTATATATGTATGCACACACACACACACACACACACACACATACACACACACACACACAATGCGAAGTCTACGGATTATCTTTTTGTTTCAGAACTAATTTACATGTTGAATCTGAAATGTAAATTCGTTTACATTTAAGTTAAGTTAAGTAAATTTTTGGCTCAAAAAGCAAAAAGCAAGGCCATGTAGGGGGACATGGAGTTATGTACAGGGAGGGTGTTCATGTAAAGAGTTCAGGACATTTCTGGTCAAGAGAGACTTTGAACCGAGCGGTCGTCGGCATTTTCACTATCTCGTCCGGCAGCTTATTCCACATTTATTTTAGATGTAATCATATTTACTAAATTACTATGGAATATTATACAATATATATTACATAGCTTATTAAATGCCAATTATTACAAGATATTACATGCACTTCCTCGGTTTCAGATAATGTTATCTTTCTGGACTGTACGACAACACGAACAGAAATATACGCTTAGAAATATAAATATATATAAACACACATACGCAGACCATACACTCATCTCTCTCTATATCTATCTATCTATCTATCTATCTATCTATCTATCTATCTATCTATCTATCTATCTATCTATCTATCTATCTATCTATCTATCTATCTATCTATCTATCTATCTGTTTATCTATTTTCATAACCGTCACTATTTGTCGCCTACCATTAACAACAAAACCAGTAAACTACCATCCTTACCATTCTTCACTAACTCATTAACGACCAACAACAACTGCAATAAGAACAAGATTAACTACTCCATATAAAATAAAGACTATAACATGAGGTAATGGGGTATCCTGGCGTATTTTAAAAGCTGAATGAAATGTCTTTGATCTTGGGTAGATGAGACTAAATATCAGCAACAAGCAACAACACAATCAATAAGAACAGTATGACTACAGCTGGCAGCAAAGACACCGCTCGTCATCCCCCGTAACCGCTGTCGTCAACAACCAGCATCAGCGCCATCACCGCGGCCTCCACCACCGCCGTCAACACCGTAAACGTCGCAAACGCCGCTACTACCATCACCACCACCACCACCACCACCACTTCAACCACAAGCATTGTCACCGTCGCTGCCAACACGGCAGTCACCGACTCCATTACTACCAGCACCGCCGCCGATGTCTGTAACCACATATGCTGTATGTCGATACGTTGTGTGCCTGTACGGAGAGTGGGGAGTAGAGTGTGGAGTTCTTAAGCCTTAAGTCAGGCGGAAAGGGCAAAGTATCTGTAGCTTGGTAACTCTTAAGTAACTACATTCATACGGTACTTCCACATTTTCATTTCTATTCATATATCCATAAAAGTAAGACATCAATTTTTTGTTCTCATTCAAACAGTTCTTTCCTGGAGCATTTTTTTTTTTAAAACTGCGTATTTTTTGCGGATAAATGTTGTTCAGCGCCGCTGTTGGATTTATCTACAAGATGTCTGGAAAATGTCATCAAATGAAACTGAAAGCGGTAATGCGAAAAGGAAATATAAATAGATTACACTGGATACGTGAACTATTATATGTTGTGTGTGTGTGTGTGTATGTATGTGTGTGTGAGCGCGCGCATGCGTCGGGCTGCTACGCAATTTCTGTTTAGTAAAGTCCACTGAAAAACCAATGGTTGGTCAAACGAACACTGTAGTAGTAGTAGTAGTAGTAGTAGTAGTAGTAGTAGTAGTAGTAGTAGTAGTAGTAGAAGTAGTAGTCCTTTCTACTATAGGCATAAGGCTTCAAATTTTGGTGGAGAGGACTCTTTGATTACATCGACTCTAATGTTTAACTGGCATTTATTTCATCGATTCTGGAAGGATGAAAGGCAAAATCGCTGTCAGCGGAATTTGAACTCAAAACGTAAAGACGGGCAAAATGCAATAATCGTCTAGTTAAACTTCTTCACTGCGCAGCGAACTGTGATCAGAAATATAACAGAAATTGAAGAAGAGACATGATCTTGGCTTGTAGATGATGGAACTGAATACAGAAATGCAAACAAGTGAATAATTAGTTAAATAAATGCTAAATGGACCAAAATACACTTAAAACATTTTATGGTATTCATCAAAACGCCTACACTATTTGGTAATATTCCTGCCTTGTTAGTTGCACATAGATTGCAGCGTTCGGTAGTAACGGGGATTATCAGTCTAAATGAATTTCTGAACGTAAGTAATTCTCTTTTGTTCTTCTCTCTCTCTCTCTTTCTTGTTTACACACACACTCACGTATTAACAATGTATTTTTCCGCGTTTTATTTCTGTCACTTCCAAACATATATACATCTACGTAAGTAGCAAGCAATCTCCTTCTCTTTCTGAAACACGCACACACATATATGCGCACATAAATGCGCATATACACTCTCACTCACATGCACACACACATACTGTCATACAAGCACGTAAAATTCTCTGCCTTACATTTTGACGCACGGAAACAATCTTTTCTCTCTCACACACAAACTTATATACAATATCATAACCCATTTTGTAATTATTATTCGGCCGTCAGGCTTGTTTCATTGTACAAATGTGTCTATGCCTAGGAACATACTTGTTTACATTTTAATCAATAGCTTTCAGGTGCTATCATCGCCAGCAGAAGTGGGGACAGTTGAAATTCCTGATGAATGGTTAAATAATAATGAAGCCCGTGGGTTTTTTTTTCGTTATCCTAAGCTGCCAAAAGCGACCACATGAGATTAATTTCAAACAAAACGACTTTAAATAAAGGGCAGCAAGATAGTATATATATATATATATATATATATATATATATATAT
>NC_043003.1:61364107-61369107 GCF_006345805.1 Octopus sinensis | reverse complement strand
CATGTATGGAAAAATGGAGAGCATCTCCCCCTATGGGATGAAATTCAAATAATAGACAGAGAACACCACTGGAAAATACGAAAACTAAAAGAAGCAGCACATACGCTAGGACACAACAACCTCCTAAGTAGACCGAGTGCAGATATGAATTGCATATAGAAACCGGTATTAAGGAAGGATAGAAAAATATTAGATTTATAAGCCCTAAAAATTCACGCCATAATTGCTGACGGGAAGTGGTTAAGAGCGCAAGCTACTAACACCAAGATACCGACGTTCGATTCCAGGCAGTGACCTGAATAATAATATTAATAATAGGAATGAGAACCCAGGTTCGAAATTTTCCCAAGACACCTGATGAAGGCTGGAGGGTATACCAGCCGGACTTCGAATGCAAATAATGTACATAATTCCTCATCTCTTAAATATAGAACTGGAAAAGTGGTAGCCGGAACATTCTCGAACAGAATAACAAAAAGGAAAACACTTAATGACGAAGTTGACTATATTGAGACCGACAAGTCAAAAGAGTATTGGTAGAATATCCTCTTATTTAAAACACAACCGACCAGATATCTTCGATGCGATACCCCAGCGTGGTCGCAATTCAATCATTGAAACAAGTAACAGATAAAAGTTGAAGACATAACGTGTTGTGTACTTTAAATTTTTTCGTGACTTTTCTGATAATTTTTTTTTTGCATGTGACTTTTTTCCTGGATTCAAGATAATTAATTATTTGTGCTATACAATTAAGAATTCAGCTCCGTCTGACTGCTCTTCTTCACCAATATTGTAATCAGTGTAGTTTTCTCAAAATCTTAATTCCCACTGCGACACATTTTAATGTTATAAATGATAATATGCTGAAAAAACAAGAATAACTTCATCATCATTATCATCATCATGATCATCATCATCATCAGCAGCAGCAACAACAACAACTGCAACAACAGCGGTAGGTATTTTTTTTTAATAACACATATCTTTGAATTCTAGCCTTACAATTTATGTGAAATCTGTCATTTCTGAAGTCCAACTTAAGCTGACAGAAATCACACTGAATCAGTGATGTAGCTACATAGAAGAAATATAATATCTGTCAGAAACGTTTAAATATTTATGATATCGAAGTAATAGACATAGACAAAACGATATATCGCATGTTAGTTTGAAAAGCTATGTAACTGACGTCAATAAATTGCTTAACCCGATATGATCCACGGACTTTACCAAATAAACTGAGGATCTATTTGAAGTTAAATGCAAAATTGAAACGTTTGTCTTGACTCGAATTTCAATTTCGAATTGTTAAAGGCCATTGGTGAGATTCAATAGGCGAACTAGACACTATTACGGTGAGGTCGTCTGCATATATCAATAAAAGCCTTTCTTACTCTTGTTCTCCCTGAATGCTTCTCAGTCCCTTTACTTTCCGTAGTAATGTCTCAAGAGTCAATTAGTACAGAAAAAATGAGAAGGGACAATGCTGACTGACTGAGTGCTTGATATCCAATGCTTGTAATAGGTGGAAGATAACTCTAATCACCGAACGGATGTCGCAGTACAGTGCGGCGATCCAGTCCCTGAAGACAAGACCGAAACTAGCTGCTGTAAGGGCAGCCGCCAAGTATTGGTGGTCGACTTTATTGAAAGCTATCGATTGATGTAAGATGATCTTGCCCCCACCAGTGCCAGGTCACTTACTGGTGCTCTAAATGATGTATTGTATGAGGTGGGGATTGTCGCAGATAAGTGCGTAGGGGATGGTGTATCACTAATAAAACTACTGACGTCAAGAGCTAAACACTACACTAAAAATTTGTACAAAATTTTGCAATCTGCATTTAGCAGAGTTATGAGTCGTAAAAATTTTAAAATATGCTCATCTGTTATTCTGGTCCTTTCTCACATTATGGTCTACCAAAAACTGATCTGTTGTTTTGTTGCGAAGTTGAGCCCCTGCATCTCGAGCATATTGGACAGTTTTAGTCCCCTTGTATCTTAGAGCATCATGCTGAAGAATTATTCTAGGACCAATATCGTAGCAAATGCATCGGCCATGACCCCTTTCCTAAAAGATTCTTCGAAGTTTCTAACTTGGTCTGTCTCCAATCTAGTTTCTTATAATCACCAGAACTTTATTAAACCTTATCGATTTTGCACTTATGGTACTTTTCAGGGTGAATCACTATTAGTTGCTAAAGAATATCCCCGTCAACGTCTGCAGAAGAAATTCATTAATCCGATCTCTGTGAGCTTCGCGTGACGGAAAAACGTGTCTAAATGCCAGCATCCGGGTCTCTACTTATGAAGCCTCTCTAGGTCGATCTTACAGATCACAAATTTGCGGCTTGTGTAGTCGACGATTTTAAATTAGGAGCAACCTACACCATCTTTACCTAGAGGCCTACAGAAAACGCTTTTATGATATGATCTACGCGAAGAGATATTGTTTTTCTAATAGCACATTAGAACATCTAGGATATTCAAATGGCATCTGTCAGATAGTTGGAAACGTCTGAGCAGGCTTGTTAGGCTTTTGGTCCCTATATATATATATATATATATATATAAAGTTAATCCAAACAAGAAAACATAAAAAAAACACAACAACGCGAGGACGTGGAACAAATAAAGTATTATTGGAAGCTCAGGAAAGAAGGGAAGAAGGAATATATATATATATGTATATATATATATATATGTATACATGCGTGTTGTTTGTTCCTTTCGCGAGCCATGCCTGGCTCATAAGGGCGGGATTCCCGGTTTTATTGGCGCATAGGTTCCCCATCTGGACGGAACACCAGGCTGTCGCAATATACATGCATACATGTGTGTGCGTGTATGTATACACACACACACACACACACACGCACGCACACATATACATCTTCAAAGTAAGGTGATTAAAATCAAAATAAGCAACAAGGATATCCAGAGGTAATGCAGTATGATCGTTTCATGCAACTCCATTTAATTGAACAATACAATCATTACATCAGTTTAAAATGCAGAGCAATCAGCTGCACAAAGACATAGAATCTAATTAAATTTGAGCAGATGGACACGTTAGTATAATTATACCTAAAATCTCCAAGAAGTTAAGGAGATAGACAAAGAACATGCTGTTCTTTTACTAATGTGTGCATCTGTTCTAATTTCATTAAATTCTATGTCTTTGTGCAGCTGAAGATTGCTCTGCATTCTCAATTGATGAAATAATTGCATTGTTCAATTAAATGGAGTTGCATGAAACAATCGTACTGCATTACCTCTGGATATCCTTGTTGCTTATTTTGATTTTAATCACCTTTCTTTGAAATTGTACGGATAATACCGTACTAAATTCTGGTGCCTCAACTTAAGTACCATATTCATCTGATTCTCTCCCTCTATATACATACATATATACATACATACATACATAAATATATATATATATATATATAATATATATATATATATATATATGTATGTATGTATGTATATATATATATATATATATATATATAATATATATATATATATATATATATATATATATGTGTGTGTATTCATACACACACGTACACACTTACACATGCACACACATATATGTACAGGGCGTTCACTAAAAAAAAATAACGATTGTTTTAATGCCTCTTTTATCTCAGATACAGCTTCGTGTATTTGGTGACCAATCAAAAGTGTTGAAGAGCATAAAGATAAAAGTTGTAGTTTAAAAAAAGTTAGCTGTCAGAAAGGACTAGAAGCCATTTGAATATTGAAAAAGTTACCTTTGTCATAATGATTCACACCGGATACAAACATACCGACATGACTGCTGCTCATTACCCTCTGAACTGTGTAAAGGCTTTAAGACGTGACTTGGACATCATGAAAGTCAAGTTCCCTTAAAATTAGTTGTCTCCACTTTTTTTAACAGGGCCTCAGACTCTGTTCAGACGGCTATGTGCAACTGCTGGTGACTGTGGTCAATGAATGGTTGGAAATGGTTGCAGCTGGAATGCCATATGTGTAACAGCAAGATTCAGGTCTTTGCTATACCTCCGGAAAGAGTCAGAAGT
The DNA here is from genome assembly GCF_006345805.1 of Octopus sinensis. NCBI lineage: Eukaryota > Metazoa > Mollusca > Cephalopoda > Octopoda > Octopodidae > Octopus > Octopus sinensis. The sequence continues at coordinate 61,365,034 of NC_043003.1, read as the reverse complement.
GGTTGTCAGAGAATTTGTACGATTTCGCCAACCTCATTTTATGGCTCCCTAATTCCTTCGAGTGTAATCCCAGGGATTATTATGCCCCCACCAATGAAGTCTTAAAATTTCACTGTATTTAGATTAAACTTTATGGTAAGCTTTCACAATCTGGAAGAGAAGGACAGTATGCAACTGTTAGCTACGGGTGTCGACTACCTACTGAACATTTCGTATGTTCAGTGAGATGCTTCCTGGCAAGTTCATGTCCAACACAAGTAGGAGCAGGTTTTGCGTTGCGAAAACGCAACCAGGGGCATATATGGTGTAGATCCCAGCTAAGAAAGACACTAAACGCTTTTGGACAAGATCAAGAACTAGTTCGAAGATCTTCTATGGGATATAGTGAGGAACGCATGCGTCAGGTTCCGGACCCTTGTAGAAGTGCAGCTATTTTCAGTAAGCTGTTATCACCCAGTTTTAATCTAATTGATATTTAAAAATTTTTTAAAGTATCTTTCTTTCTGAACGTAATGTTATGCTTTCTTTTCTTTTTATGCAAACTGTCAAATTTATCCCGAACACCCAGTCCACACACACGTACACACGTTCACGCGCATGCGCACACACACGCACACGCACACACATATATACTTCTTTAACCTATATATATATATATAAATATGAATTATATATACATATACTCATGTACATACATACGTACATACGTACGTACATACACACATACATGTAGTTTTAATTCCTGCTACGGGCGATACAAAACACTTCATTTTACGTTGCACTAGGCCGCTCAGCTGTCAAAAATGATCAACCCTGCAAAGAATCGGCGTCTCCTTTGGATCGGGGATCGGTGAGACACCACAGAATCATGGGAACCGATCTTATCAACCTATGGCTCGAGAAGGACTTTTGAACTATATATATATA
>NC_043003.1:61319107-61359107 GCF_006345805.1 Octopus sinensis | reverse complement strand
ATTGCATGTCACCTAAAAATTCGTCCGGGTGTCACAAACCACACACGTGTTATTGGTTCGCTATCACAAGTAACGTCGATTATTTGACATCGATACTTGATTAGTATTTGTGCCACTGGCCCCGGAAGGATGAAAAGCAAGGTCTCGACTCTGGCGGATTCAGCTAAATACAGCAAAGCTATTTTCTGTATTCAAATCCAAGCATTTCCTCACAAGCGAGTATGGGTTGGCAATTTGTGCCAGTCGTGGGTTTTATGCATCAATATAATCGCCAGTAGACAGACACTGTCTCGGTCTTTGACCGAGCGTGATACCGAAGATATATGTAGAGGAAGGGAGAACTCCACTAGTATTAGACGGACACTCAGTTTTGGCTGAGTAGACTAGGGCAACGTGAACTGAATTGCTTTGCTCATGGACTTAACGTATCAATGTATCCATCAACAGAACACATGGTCTTACGATCGTAAGACCAACGCACACCTTAACCAATACACCACGTGAATTTATTGTATTTAGAAAGGACTAAGTATAGTAAAATGCTATATTTAATCCTTTCAGATCGAACACTCTTATGATTAAAAAGCCATGGGCACAACTCTTTCCTCCTGATCAAGCTATATAAAAAAAGGAAATTCAAACTTACAAAAGAACATAATCTGAGATATTAGATTAACAAAGGAGGTTTATCAACGGTTGGTAGATATCATCGCGGATCTGTGAACAGTTTGCTCACTGGAAGTCGGCACTTGTTAGTTTCATTGGTCCGGGTACTTCTGACCGATGAGACACAATATGATGATACACCGGTGTCCCAGAATCCCTAGTATTTATGATACAAGTGTGTTCTGACGGCAGCCGTCGTAAAGGAGAAGCTGTTCTCTAGTGACGAACACAACAGCGAATTGCATATATACGTTCCAAATTGCCGGAACATGTTAAGAATAAACATGCAAATCATCATAGAAGAATTTGTCTTTATATTCAAAACCGATTCCAAAACGTCGTCTGCTATCATGTTATTCTTCATTACAAGAAAAATTGAAGGAAGAAGTAATGAGAAACAGTACTAATATTGGTTCTTTATTAAATTCATTTTGTAATTTAGACGCAATTAAGTGTTCATTCATTAAAGTCTTTGGTTGTCAATTAAATTCGTTTTTCTCTACTTGGCACTTCATCATCATATGTTTTCAAAAAAGTAAAATTCATTCAAATTTTAAAAACGATAAAGAAAAGTTGTGGAAGAAGAACAGAGCTAGAAATAAATAAATGGATAGATAAATAAATAAAAGATTAACATATAAAAAAGAACATTGAAAAGAGTTAAAAGAACGAATTCACAAGGTGCATTTCAGAAGTTTTTATACACTCTCGGAGGATATATTTATTAACTCAAACAAGTATAAAACACTGAGAACCCCTTCGGTCATAACTGACCGTGGGATTGCACCTAGAAAGTTACCCTCCCAGGCACAAGTCCAGGCAAAGTTGTTATGGAAGACCAGCAGTTGCCCATGCATACCGGCCTCCCCTCTCCACGCCACCAGTGTTATCCAAGGGAAAGGCAAGGGCCGATACAGCTTGGCGCCTGTGACGTCGCACCTCATTGAACTGGAGCAACGTGAAATAAAGCGTCCTGCTCAAGAACACAACACGCAGCCCGGTCCGGGATTCGAACTCACAACCTCACGGTCGTAAGCTCGACGCTCTAATCACTGAGCCACGTGCCTTCACTAAAACACTAATCTCTTTCAACGTAGGATTTTCTGACTTCAGTGCACTTGTTGTAGCCCGCTAACCCCTTCGTGAAGGCCCACGGGAGCCCTCCATCGTGAAGGCGTTCATAATTTCTGTCAGAGCCTCCTTAAAGTTTTTCAAACGACTGCCTTAGAGGTTCTTCAACTTAGGAAATAACCAAAAATTTCAGGGAGGAAGATTGTTTTGATGCCCATTTCTGTTAACTTGTTGATTACAAGGATGCTCGTCACTAGGCACTCTCGGAACAAACTTTGCCCTAATTTTGTGCCTGTTCAGATCTTCATGGATAATTCTGTGTACAGTTGCTACACCAACTCCAAACTGTATGTTTATTGTCTTTATAGATACACGACGGACTTCATTCAGAAAATTGCGAATTCTCTCGACCAGCTCTGATATTCTGGCCTCCCTCTCATAACTAATCGTCCCTTATTTTCCTTCTACCATCCTTGAATCTCTTGAACCAGCAAAAGGTTAATCCATAAGCATTCTGGAGTACTTCATAAGTTTCTGTAACTTTTTTTGCCCAGTTTAACGCAAACACTTTATTACAAAGTGTGCTTCCAGCCGTTCCGATTGCATTCTTCTAACTAGTCGGCTATGACAAACAGTATCTAGTAAAGTGCCCTCAAAATGTTGTTACAATCGTCTCCTTCAATCTGGAATAGCAGGGTTGGTAGATTTGCTCATTAAATGTATAGTAATCCCGCGAATATCGCGGGTGTTACGTTCCAAAAATCACCGCGATAGGTGAAAATCTGCGAAGTAGAAACAGTACTGTACTGTATATTTTTTTTCAAAATTATCTTTATAATTTGTATATATTTATTTTATTATAAATGCAAAACAACACCGCAGAGGAATCGACGTAAGCTTAAATGATAAACCACGGTAGGTGAACCGCGATAAGTTAACCGCGATATGGCGAGGGATTACTGTATACTAATGATATATTAAATTTGCAAAAACCTAAGGTCAATTATAACTGCCTCTCCTTAATTAAAAGTATCAAAATTTCTGGAAAGCATCTCGTATTTGACAACCCAATACCTGTGCTAGACTATGCCTCAAAGATGAAATCTAATAAGGCTGCATATAACATGTCTGTAGCTGTCTCCCTTATTATCAAGATCCAACTCCCACCTCACTGCATTTTCTTGTTAATCACAGTTTTAAATCATTAAAATTTGTAATGAATATGTCTCTGCTTTTGAAAACGATTGTTCTTATCACTAACGGCGTAATTTCGATTAATTAAAATTTCTTAGATTACTACATTAACTAGGCTGCTACCCTCTTCACTATTGGTACTTGTAACATTAAATACTTGGCTGCCATCAGATAAACTGTTCATTCGTGTAATATCACAATATTAAAGCAAATAACTGCTTCACTGTATAAATTAGAATACGTTATATTATCATATTCTTCTCTTCAAAATTGTTTTGATATTGATATCATGAAATTTTGCCAATATCAATTTTTATCTATATATTATCAGATATATTTATTGCAGTATATAGCCTTTTATAGTAGAAACTATCGTTAATATCGTTTCTCTGTTGTTTTATTGGTTTTGTGAGATATTTTTCTTTGCAAATAACAAGATGTAACGTCATCACCGAGTTAATTGTATTATTTTTCGCTCCATCTGTAACAAATCGTCCATTTCAATAGGCACACGGTCTTTTTCTTGATCGCCATTTCTCTCTCTTTTTTTTTCTCTTATCCACATCTCTTTCGGTCTACTCATTTCATTTCTTTATCTACTATTGAGGACGCTTGGCTTAGTGGTCAAGGCATTCGGCTCACGATCGTAAAGTCGTGAGTTCAATTCCTGGTGGCATGTTGTGTTCTGGAGCAATACACTTTGCTCCAGTCCACTCATCTTGCAATAAGGAGTAGTATCTGTATTTCAAAGGGTCAGCCTTGCCACATTCCATATCACTCTGAATCTCCCTCAGAACTACGTTACAATATATTATGAATCTCCCTCAGAACTAACGTTACAATATATTATGTGTGGTGCTGTGCCATTTCAGTTACATATTCTGCCATTCTAATGTCGTTTTTACTGGTGGTTGTTGTTGTTGTTGTTGTTGTTGTTGTTTATCTTCAGACCAGTCCTGATCGAGCAGACCTGGGACCAAATATTTTCCAACCGTGACTATCTTGTCTATTTTTTTCAAACATCTAAAACTACATTTTTAAAAATCTCTTTATTACCCACAGGGGCCTAAACATAAAGGGGACAAACAAGGGCAGACAAAAGGATTAAGTCGATTACATACGTGTGTTCAATGCAGTGTTCAGCCACTTGCACGTTAATTTCACGAGCACGATGTTCCCTTGATCGAATCAACCGGAACCCTCATCATCGTAACCGTCGGGGTACCAGTTGTTTTAAATCTTCTATTGTGTGCAATGTAAATAGAGTGGGAAAACGACAAAAATGGTTGAGTCGCACAGAATTCTTTGCAGTAATTACTTACTACTGTCAGTTATTTACGTTATGAGTCCGCTAGAATCGACTTTGTATTTTATCCGAAGTAGCCAAGCACTGAAGAAAACTCTAAGTTGTCATTCGATCTGACCTGTTAGAAATGGTAGCCAATTTTCCTAAAAATCACATCTGAAATCACGCCTTACCAAAATAAAGGATATATTTCATAATGTAGTTTTAGGGCGGCGAGCTGGCAGAATCGTGAGCACGCCGGGCGAAATGCTTAGGGGTATTTCGTCTGCAGTTATGTTCTGAGTTCAAATTCCGGCAAAGATCGACTTTGCCTTTCATCATTTCGGAATCGATTAAATAAATACCAGTTACGCACTGGGGTCGATGTAATCGACTTAATCCTTTTGTCTGCCCTTGTTTGTCCCCTTTATGTTTAGGCCCCTGGGTAATAAAGAGATTTTTAAAAATGTAGTTTTAGATGTTTGAAAAAAATAGACAAGATAGTCACGGTTGGAAAATATTTGGTCCCAGGTCTGCTCGATCAGGACTGGTCTGAAGATAAACAACAACAACAACCACCAGTAACAACGACATTAGAATGGCAGAATATGTAACTGAAATGGCACAGCACCACACATAATATATTGTAACGTTAGTTTGATTCATTTCGTTCCCAGTTCAAATTCAGTTTGGTTTAGCTATTATTTCTCTATAACCAAGATTGCACACAAACACACATATTCGGTGCAAAAACTATAAGTAACAGGTAAATGAGGTAAAAAAAATCAAACAAACAGAGTGTATTAGGTTCACGCCCAGGAAAAATAGAGGGAAAAGTCTTTTACGTTTTGGGTATATGCTTTTCTACTGAAACACGACGAGGAGAGGAAAAGTGGAGAGAGGAATGAACGGACGTGTCTCAACTAGACGGTCACTGCATGCTGAAATGACCGAAAGCAGAAGAGGTACTCGGGGGACAACTATAAGAGGCGACATGAGGTGTGGATCTTCTTTCAGATTCTGCGTACCACGTTCTCTCACAGAACTTTGATCGACCAGTTGCTTAAGGTGTCACACGGTGGGATGAACCCAGAAGATATATATATATATATACATATATATATATAATATATATATATATATTATATATATATATATATATATATATATATATAATATATATATATACATACATGCATAAATTGGCCCCGTTCCTTTACCATTAGACCAAAACACATTAAAGCAGAAACAGACTTCATAAAGTTCAGGAAGTCTTTGGACAAATTGCTTCAAGATATCCCGGATAAACCTCCAACGCCCGGATATGTCTCTGTAAACAATAACTCTCTCCTCGGGTGGGCCACGTTGTCCGATTCCTGATTTGAATGACTTCGCCAGGTGTTCTTATTAAGTCCGACATGGCCTTGGCCAATCTGGCCGAAACCTATCAAAGTATCAAAGCACATACACACATACACACACACATATATATACATGCATACATATATACATACACATATATACACACACACATATATATATATATATATTATATATATATATATATATATACACATATATAAATATATATATGTATATATACATATATATATGCATGTGAAGGCGCATGGCTCAGTGGTTAGAGCGTCGAGCTTACGATCGTGAGGGTGTGAGCTCGAATCCCGGACCGGGCTGCGTGTTGTGTTCTTGAGCAAAGCACTTTATTTCACGTTGCTCCAGTTCACTCAGCTGTAGAAATGAGTTGCGACGTCACTGGTGCCAAGCTGTATCGACCTTTGTCTTTCCCTTGGATAACACTGGTGGCGTGGAGAGGGGAGGCTGGTATGCATGGGCGACTGCTGGTCTTCCATAAACAACCTTGCCCGGACTTGTGTCTAGGAGGATAACTTTCTAGGTACAATCCCATGGTCATTCATGACCGAAGGGGGGGTCTTTTATATACATATATATGTATATATATATAATATACATATATATATGCATCGATGCATGTGTATATATATATATATATGTATATATATATACATATATGTATCAAATGAAGTAAATGAAACACAGGATGCAAAGGATTTTGCGGTACATATGTTTCGGGCTTTATTGAACAGCTTATTCTTATATCAATGCATAATTGATATAACAGATAGATCAAAAGCCTTCTTCAGCCGCGTACAATTGTCACATCAAAGACTTGTATCACATTATAACAGGTTTGAGAAAAAGTTTGAGAAAAAACCGAGTTTCATTGGGAAAGTAAATCCTCATAGGCGTACATGGCATTGCTAGACTCCAAAACAAAAACAAATCGTCCATACCGTTTTTTTCACTCGATATATATATATAGGGAAAGTTTACGAAAAAAAAAACAAAAGACGAAGACAGGTGGTGTACAAAACAAACTGATGTATTAGTGTAACGCTCAGGAATAGAAAAAGTCTTTTACGTTTCGAGCCTACGCTCTTCTACAGAAAGGTACAGAAAAAAAACAAGGAGAGAAAAAATGTGTGTAGTGGCTAACGATCTATCATATATATATATATATTATATATCTCTATATATATATATATATATATATATATATAATATATATACGAGGGTCGTTCAATAAGTAATGCCTCTGACCCACTTGCAGTTGTTTGATAAATTTTGCATGTGCAATCATTTATATCTCTATAGAGTAAGTGGCAAATTACAGCTCTGACTTAATTGTGGTTTCTGATTTACAGGTGTTTGAACCGAGTCAAGTGTGAAATGGAGCCTGTTGAGTGTCGAGCAGTGATCCGGTTTTTGTATTTGAAAGGACGCACACCACGGGAGACTTTTGATGAAATGAAAGTAACTTATGGTGATGATGCCCCATCATATGACCTTGTAAAACGCTGGCATCGTGAATTCAAACATGGTCGGAACTCTGTGGAAACAGCTCCCAGATCTGGTCGCCCCTTCTGCCATTGATGAGGCATCTGTCCGTCAAGTTGAGGCTGCCATTTTGGAAGATCGACGCATAATTATTCGCCAAATAGCCCATGAGGTCAAGATTAGTACCGGGTCTGTGGAAACTATCATTCATGACCATTTGCATATGCAAAAGGTGTCTGCCAGATGGATTCCCAGGTTGCTCACGTCTTTCCAGAAGCAAGAACGCGTCGAGTGCTCGAGGGTGAATTTGGAGATGTGCCAAGAAGATGAGTCAAAATTTTTCAAAAGACTGATTACACAGGATGAAACCTTGGTCCATCACAATGATCCAGAGACCAAAGCCCAGTCAATGCAGTGGAAGCATCGTGACTCACCTCCTCCAAAGAAGGCAAGGGTGCAGCCCTCCGCTGGCAAGGTCATGCTCACATTCTTCTGGGACCAGGACGGAGTAGTGATGACAGATTTCCTGGCAAAGGGTACCACAATTGCAGGAGCCTATTATGCTTCACTTTTGAGGAAATTAAGAGAAGTTATCAAAATCAAGAGGCGGGGCAAGATCAGCAAAGGCATCCTCCTCCTGCAGGACAACGCTCCGGTCCACAACTCGCTTGTCGCCAGATCAGAAGCACAGATATATATATGGCTATGAACTCCTCCCCATCCCCCCTACTTTCCTGACCTTGCACCCTCTGATTTTCACCTCTTCCCAATCATGAAGTTGTTTTTGAAAGGAAAGCGTTTCCCAGATGATGCAGACTTGATTTCTGAAGTCATGTTGAGGTTGGATTACCAAGCTGGGTTCTCTACAAAAACGGTCTCCAGAGCCGCATCAAACGATGGGAGAAATGCGTAACTCGGTGGTTCCTATGTAGAAAAAGACTAATAACTGTGCCAGTTTCGTTGCTCTACTGCTATGGAAAGTGGGTCAGGGGCATTACTTATTGAACGCCCCTCGTATTATATATATATATATATATATATATATATATATATATATATATAGATATATATATATATATATATATATATATATATATATATATATATATAATATTATATATATATATATATATAAGTTTGTGTGCGTCTGTGCATGCGTGGCTGTGTGGCTGTGTGGTAAGAAGTTTGCTTTCCATCTACACGTTCGATGTTCAGTTGCACTACGCGACACATAGGGCAAATGTCTTCTGCTATAGCTCCAGGATGACCAAAGCCTTATAATTGCATTTGGCAGACGGAAACCGAAAAGAGACCGTCGTATATGTATATAGATATGTGTATATGTATATATACACACATACATTCATACACATACACACACACACACACACATGCTTGTGCGTCTTTGCGCTTGTGTTTGTACCCCACTATCAACTGACAACCTATGTTGGTTTGTTGACGTCCCTATAATATTGCGGTTCGGCAAAAGATAACGATAGAATAAATACCAGGTTTAGAAAATAGTGCTGGGATCGCTTTTTTCGACTACATCCTTCAAGGATATAGCCCAGCATGGCCGCAACTTATTGACCGAAATGAGTAAAAGACAAAAGGCAATATGCATATGCGTATATTCTCTCTCTCTTTTACTCTTTTACTTGTTTCAGTCATTTGACTGCGGCCATGCTGGAGCACCGCCTTTAATCGAGCAAATCGACCCCAGGACTTATTCTTTGTAAGCCCAGTACTTATTCTATCGGTCTCTTTTGCTGAACCGCTAAGTGACGGGGACGTAAACACACCAGCATCAGTTATCAAGCAATGCTAGGGGAACAAACACAGGCACGCAAACACACACACACATACATATATACGACAGTCTTCTTTCAGTTTCCGTCTACCATATCCACTCACAAGGCATTGGTCGGCCCGGGGCTATAGCGGAAGACACTTGCCCAAGATGCCGCGCAGTGGGACTGAACCCGGAACCAAGTGGTTGGTTAGCAAGCTACTTACCACACAGCCACTCCTACGCCTACGTGTATACAAAAACAATTAAGTATACGTGCGTATAAATAACTATACATACGTATATAAATACACATACACGAAAATATACGCGCTTATATATATGTATATAGTGCACCTGAGTATTGTATGTATGTAGTGCACCTGAGTAATTTGTTGTAATGTATCTGAGCACTGTATACAACACTTTTCTTCTTATACATATGTATATATATGCATATATATATATATATATATATATATATATATATATATATATATAATATATATATATATATATATACACTATACACATATATATACACATATACATATACATACATATATATATATACACATACATATAAATTTACAAGTACATATATACATATACAAACATATGTGAATGCATATGCCTATAGACACACATATATGTACACCTATTCATATATATACATACATGTATATACATATATATATACTTATATGCATAGATATATATGTGCATATATCTGTATCTATCTATCTATCTATCTATCTATCTATCTATCTATCTATCTATATATATATATATATATTATATATATACATACACACATACATGCATATGTATATATATATATATATATATATATATATATATATATATATATATATATATATATATATATATATATTCACATGTTGTGTATGCGCATACACACTCACGCACAAATATATACAGATACATCTATACCTATAAACACACAAATATTATGCGATGCCCCCCACACTTCCCGCAGACGCACAAATATTCATAAAACTATTTGGGCTTGTGACTAGTCAAACAAAATTTATAGTAGCAGCAAAGCACTTAAATCTCTTTATTCTTGCACCTGCGCAAGGAATCGTAATGCAAACTGGTAGTGCCTCTTTAACTCGTGAAAGCATAATGCTGGCACCAATATGTGAGGAAGCGGCAGATGTTAAGCTGCAAAAAGCAACAGTTGTTATTGGCAACAGTGAAACATGCAACAATTATAGGCGATATAGTATGGTGATAGTTGTACAGATGTAATTGTGTTCGTTTAAGATAGAATATATGCAAGCTATTATCCCACTAATGTTGCAAGTATATCGCAATAGGACTACTGGAATAAAAGAATAAAAGAATAAAAGAATGGTGACACGAACGAATGCGAGTGTATAGAAAGCCTGGTAAATGACTGTGTCTCTTGTCATTTGTGACCAGGAATAGTGGCTAATGCTAGCCTTTGCTTACATGCAAATGTGCGCACACACGAACAGACACGCACGCGCGCACGCACAAGAGTGGCAAAAGTGCATACATACATGCGTACACGTACGCAAACACAGATAGAAACCAACACATGCGCACGCTCTCATGTTGTATCTAATGCATGCATGTATAAGAGGTACATGCGCAGTCATAAATGCATACTGACATAGTGCATATATATATATATATACATACACACACACATATATAAATATATATATATTATATATATATATACACACTTACATATATATTTATAAATATATATACACACATAAATTTATGTGTGTGTTAATATATATATATATATATACATACATACATATATAAATATATATGTATGTATCTATTATGTATATATATATATATATATATACATATACATATATATATATATATGTATGTATGTATGTATGTATGTATATATATGCATATATTTACATATGAGCATGTTTATATATAAATGCAAATATTTAAATACACACGCACACAGACGCACACACATACATACATACACATGCACACACACATACACATACACACACTCACACACACACGTGCGCGCACACACGTATTACACTTACCGCGTGGTCATCAACCTTTTAATACTCGGCACCCAATTGGGTAGTCAACGTGAGAATAACATTTTAGTACCGCCCACTTATGTTTCAAATGGGAAAAAAAAATCAGAAACCATGTATAAAATAACAAAATTACTTAAAATTACCTCACATATCCTGTATAAATCAATAAGATAAATCGAAATTAGTTTTAATTGAGTGAGATCCTCGTGTCTGATACGGAAAACGTAACTGCTGTATATCTCATAATATTTTCGTAAAAAAAAAGCAGTGAAAGGTCAGCGATTTTCAGATAATTCACCGTTTAGTGATAATAAGAGTTATATAGCTCTATAATCTGATTCTACAAGATAGGATATAAAGAAAGGTAAAAGTGAATATGGAACAGTTTGTTTTGACTTCCACACAAAGCTGGCTATCTACCAGTGTTGAAATCAGATTTGGCTTTTTCGTTATGCTTCAACTCTAAATCCTTTTTTCCTAGTACGTTGCATCAGCCTCGATAGAATTTGCGTTTAAAGATATAGTGAATTCGCTTATAGAAGTCACTGATAAAGTTTTTAAGCTCCTCTAGAGTTACATAATTTGTACTTGCTAACCATTCTACTGTCTGTTGGAATTAGTCTTCAGAATAATACGATGGAAAAATCTAAATCTAAAAGCAATGAAATACTATTTTTGCTACTTATATATGTGGTACTGGCTCTTTGAAGTTGCAGATTAAATTCAATAAACTTCATGGTAATACTTCCCAAATAAGAAGTACGTGTAGCCTCATTTATCACCGTTCACTTATCACGGATTCATTATCATGGATACATTTATCACGGATCCAGAATAACACGGTGCGCTCAAATGTGAAGCGTGTTACGCATATCAGATTGATTAGTGATAACACGGGTCGGCGATTAGTCGAAGAGTGTGATTGTTCCGAACAAAGTCACTCCAACAACCACCCTCAATGCTCAGCTGCGCAGAATGCTCTGTCAATCGTTTGTATTTACCTGACCGTATACCTATGTTGCGTATATTTTTCAAGCGGATTTATACACTCGTACCTAATCATCATAGAACTAGTAGTTAGAAAATATACAAAAGAGGATGATCCTAACAAGTGATGCTGACGAGCATTTTCTAAACTAGAGAAAGTAGAGAAAATTAAGAAAATACGTGATGGTGGAAGCGTCGCAGCTGTGAGTCGCGAGCTCGGTGTAAATGAAACTACTATGAGTCGCGAGCTCGGTGTAAATGAAACTACTATGAGTCGCGAGCTCGGTGTAAATGAAGCTACTATGAGTCGCGAGCTCGGTGTAAATGAAACTACTATGAGTCGCGAGCTCGGTGTAAATGAAACTACTATGAGTCGCGAGCTCGGTGTAAATGAAACTACTATGAGTCGCGAGCTCGGTGTAAATGAAACTACTATGAGTCGCGAGCTCGGTGTAAATGAAACTACTATACGATCCATTTATAAAGTGTGTGGAAATTCTTCATATATCGCTGAATTGCTTATATATTTTTGGCACCAAACTCTCATGATAAACGAGGATAATGTCCAAATTCTTTTTCACATTTTAAAGTGATGCAGTTATCGTAAAATCATTTTTAAACCTTGTATTTTGAGAATACTCGATGCGCTGGTCCTTCCATTCGGGATGTTTTGTAGCAAGATGTTCTCCCAACTGAATAGGTTTCATAGCTGCTTTAGAAAATGGCTAATGACATAATAAAAATGTTGGAAGTTGTGCGTGACAGATTCGATGAAAACAGCTTCAGATACCCCGAGACATTTGTTTAATATTTGTTCCATAAATTACTTGAAAGTCACAACATAATATTACGAAGAAATACCCAAAAGTCACACCAAGTGCAATAGTACGCACACAAGCAACACGAAGACAGCTGTCGGTTCAAACCATGATCTGTTTTTAAAGTTATTACGAAACGTTATAGTCTATTAATATTGGAATTAGACCTAGTATAGAGCTATGGCTACAGATACAGAAAGAAAAATCATGTAAACCAAAAGAAAACGTAACTCTAAGCCGATTAAAAATAATCAGTTATATGTATATATATATATCTGTATATATATGTATATATATATATATATACGTTTAAATATTTGTTGTGCAAGATTTTTTATGTGAAGTCGTGTGTTGAAACAGATATTGTTATATTTCGGAATGGTCATATTGCCAGTTTAGCCAATAAAAACACACGCACTATATATTTGGTGTTATTTTGCTTCAGTGATATTTATTTTTTACATTAATCTTAATCTTATTTCGGCCAAAGTTCTTTCGTCACACTCCTGTGACCGCATCAGTGGTCCTTTGTTTTCTTCTCACTTATTTGTGTCTCTCCTTACTAACCGTCAGCTATTTTGTATTTCTATTGTATGTCTTCATTTGCGCATGCTTATATCTCTATGTACGTCTATGTTTATTTAGTGTGTGTGTGGGGGGGATGCCTGTAATATTTGTATCTTCTGTTTATATACGTTCTTGTAATTTGTATTTTGTTTTTGTTGTTGTTGCTTTTGTTCTAATTTTGTTCATGTGTTTACATCCACCCATTATTATCATTACATATGCTTGTATGTATGTATAACAACAATATTAGTAATAATAATAATAAATCTAATCGAAAAAAAAAAAAAATATATATATATATATATATATATACACACATATATACACATATACATATATACACACATATACACATATACATACATAGATATATATACATATATATAGTTATTCATTTCTATTTCTTTAATTATCTGTGTATTTATTATGTTTGCAGGATCCACTATCGTCATATGTTGTGGTGTGTGCTATTGCTCCATTCTAGTTTTCTATTCAAGCTAGGTTTATTTTCTATTATATGTGTAGCTTCTGTAATTTGTCTAATTGTTGCATCTGTTCTATGTGTGGACAATATCTTAATCTCTATGTTATTGATTGATCCCCCGTGTTCCTGTTCGGCGTGTTGGTACAGAATCGATGAGCTCTTACCTTCCTTGAGTTGTCTTCAATGTTCATTCACCCGCTCTCCAATGCTTCTTGCTGTTTCCCCTACGTATGTTACTGTCTTGTTACTGCATCGTCCCTCTAGTATAAGAGTTACCCTAAAAGGCCACACATTTAAATTTAATAATAAAATATATGCCCAGGACGAGGGGGCAGCCATCGGTATTAGTATCGCTGGTGATGTGGCCAACCTCTTCATGGTATGGTGGGACAGAAGGCTTAAAGAATGCCTACTGCAGAAATCCATACTCGTAAACATGTACTCTCGCTATGTTGATGATATCAACATAGTAGTAAAGGCACCCCACAAGAGAGTAATGTTGATATAGTAATAGAAACTAATACTATGGAGAGCATCCAGCAAATAGCTAACTCCATCCACCAGAGTATTAAGGTCACAATAGACTACCCCACTAAACACCCCAACCATAGACTACCAGTACTAGACACTGAACTCTGGCTAGAAATTGTGAAAAATAAAACCCAAATCCTTCATTCATACTATGCAAAACCTATGGCCTCAAAATACCTGATCCACCGGAACTCAGCCATTGCGGGCAATGCCAAATTCAATATTTTGATGGCAGACCTCGTCAGAATAATGAGAAATGTGTCACGCATGTGCGAGCCTACAGAATTAAAGAGACACATACAGTATTTCATTCACCGCATGCAGTTCTCAGGTTACAGCCATAAAGAAAGGATCAGAGTATACAAAGGAGCCATGAAGAAATTTGGTAATATATTATGTAATGATAGGAATGGGATTTGCCCACTCTATAGGAACAAGTCATGGAACACTATAGAAAGGACAAAAAAGGAAATAGGGAAGGCCAACTCTTGGTATGATAGCCATAAATACCAGAGTGTCATGTTCGTTGACACCACCCCTGGAGGTGAACTGGCGTACCGCTTTAGAAGGACCCTAGATAAACTTAAACTAAGAATTAAGGTTGTTGAAAAGCCAGGCAACCCTATCAGATCTATAATTGGTAGAACCTATCCTTTTAGTAGAACCCTCTGTACGGATAACTATTGCACTGTATGTAGATTTAGCCCACAAACAAACTGTAAAGCCAGAAATGTGGTCTATAGTATAAGATGTATAGAGGGACGATGCAGTAACAAGACAGTAACATATGTAGGGGAAACAGCAAGAAGCATTGGAGAGTGGGTGAATGAACATTGGAGACAACTCAAGGAAGGTAAGAGCTCATCGATTCTGTACCAACACGCCGAACAGGAACACGGGGGATCAATCAATAACATAGAGATTAAGATATTGTCCACACATAGAACAGATGCAACAATTAGACAAATTACAGAAGCTACACATATAATAGAAAATAAACCTAGCTTGAATAGAAAACTAGAATGGAGCAATAGCACACACCACAACATATGACGATAGTGGATCCTGCAAACATAATAAATACACAGATAATTAAAGAAATAGAAATGAATAACTATATATATGTATATATATCTATGTATGTATATGTGTATATGTGTGTATATATGTATATGTGTATATATGTGTATATATATATATATATTTTTTTTTTTTTTCGATTAGATTTATTATTATTATTACTAATAGTGTTGTTATACATACATACAAGCATATGTAATGATAATAATGGGTGGATGTAAACACATGAACAAAATTAGAACAAAAGCAACAACAACAAAAACAACATACAAATTACAAGAACGTATATAAACAGAAGATACAAATATTACAGGCATCCCCCCCCACACACACTAAATAAACATAGACGTACATAGAGATATAAGCATGCGCAAATGAAGACATACAATAGAAATACAAAATAGCTGACGGTTAGTAAGGAGAGACACAAATAAGTGAGAAGAAAACAAAGGACCACTGATGCGGTCACAGGAGTGTGACGAAAGAACTTTGGCCGAATAAGATTAAGATTAATGTAAAAAATAAATATCACTGAAGCAAAATAACACCAAATATATAGTGCGTGTGTTTTTATTGGCTAAACTGGCAATATGACCATTCCGAAATATAACAATATATATATATATATATATATATATATAAATAAATTCAGGGTGAATACTTGATAATTGTAAGCACCTGTATATACCATTTGGTGGTGTAGGTGGTAGAGTATATTAATCCTCGGCATCATGCTTTCATTTTGATTAATATATATATATATATGGGAAACAAGTCAAGGTAGAAAATATTAAAATAATTTTATAAAAAACATTTCAGTACCGGTTTCAGTCATTGAGACCTTTTCAACTGTAAGTATGGAGAACAATTAAATTTTGGAAAAATTAAAAGAAAAGTTTTTTTAAAAGAATATTTGCATAGTATTCAAATACAAAGGGCATTTTCCTTGTTTCTGCCTGTTTCTGTCTCTCTTGTTGACTCTTGTGAGTTCGAGGTCGTAGTGAATTCTAGGCAGGGAAGAAGAAGAAGAAGAAGAAGAAGAAGAAGAAGAAGAAGAAGGAGAAGAAGAAGAAGAAGAAGAAGAAGAAGAAGAAGAAGAAGAGAAGAAGAAGAAGAAGAAGAAGAAGAAGAAGAATGCGGGAGTGCCATGATAGTAGTATCTTAAATGGTCAAGTGCCCTGAAAGTGACTCGTGGATGATAGTAGTGATTGAATTCTTGAGACATCTCTTTTGAATGTTTTGTTTATAAAATTTGCGTAGGTGTTATTCTAAACAGCAATAGTTAGGAAGGAGGTGGCGGAGAGAAAGAAGACGAAGAAGGAGAAAGAGAAGGGAGAATAAGAAGGAATCTAGGTAGTATGAGAGTAATAGGGTGTTAAATGGTCAATTGACCTAAAAGTGGATCATAATGGATTATAGCGGTGATTCGGACTGTTTTTTAATGAATTCTTGGGAATCTCTTGAGTGTATCATTTTTTAATATTTGCGTGTGTGTTTGTGTTATTCTAAGGGCGTGGTGGCTATGTAGGTTGTTGTAGACACGTTCAAAAGGGATCTGTATTTTGTAATAAAGAGAATCTCTTTACTAATTCGTTGGCTACAGGTTGTATAGTCCCTGAATTGGTAGAGGGGGAAAATTCTGAAGCTTGGATTTTTGTTATTGGCGCAAATGTCGATATGTTGGCTGAACGCTATTTTTCTGTTTTGGAGAATTATGATCTGGGATCTGTGCAGAACCATTCTTTTACGTAGAGTGTTTTTTGTTTGGTCTATGTACTGTTCTTGACACCCAGAGCAAGTTAGTGAGTATATCAGGTTCTCCGAAGTACATGTAAAGTTGCTTTTCACTGTGAAACGTTGTCCCTGTTTGAAGAAGAACTCTCATCCCTCAATTAAATTGACACATATCCCACAGTTGGGTCTTCCGCATTTTTTTACTGACGGCTTCTGTGTTGTTGTTGAGCATATTCGGGCTTGTGTTTGGAGACTTTTCATAGATTTGGGTTGTAATATGGACAATGTTGGGTTGTATATTTTTATAAACGGAAAGTTAATTTAGTGATATATTAAATTTCAATGAGCCATCTCAGTTAATAGAAACGTTCTGTCGACTTTTGCATTACTTTCGGTAGAACCCTCGTATACTCGTGAATGTAGGTGTTTGTTTGTTTGTGTGTGTATGTTTGCGTAGATGTTATTCTAAACGTCAATAGTGGTAAAGTTAGGAAGGAGTTGGCATACTTTTGTGATTTAGTTTTCATGCATTGTTTTTCAGCAACAACACGCATGCGACGGTAAATGACTGAGAGAAAGGCTAACCGTCAAAAATATAAGTGGATAATGTCGAATTAATATTTTGGTACGCTGCTAGGATCTCAGACATGACTGTCGTCCCGTTTATATGGACAAACTGCCCTTTATACGTTACCCCATTACTTATTGTAATAACTTATATATTTCCGTAAAGCGTAATCCGCATTGGATTACGCTATCGTACCCCAAGATAGATAGTAAACAATCCAGTAAGATTAAAAAGAGGGAATTTTAGGGATAATTATTTCTACTTTAGAATTTTGGAGAAAGAAGTAGTCAATTACATTGGCCCCAGGGTTCAACTAGTAATGACTGCAAAGGCGAATGGCTTAGTGGTTAGAATGCTGGACTCATGATGGTAAGATTGCGATTTCGATTCCTGGACTGGGCGATGTATTGTGTTCTTGAACAAATTACTTCTCTTTCACGTTGCTCCAGTCCATTCAGCTGGCAAAAATGAGTAATCATGCGGAGGACCGGCATCCCGTCCAAAGGGGAAATACATACACCACAGAATCCGGAAAATCGGTCCTATGAATCTATATGACTAGGAACCTTTGTTTTTTTTAGCTTAGCTAGTACTCATTTTTATCAACCTCGAAAGGATGGAAAGCAAAACCGATCTCTGAACAAATTGAACTCAAAACCTCGAAAGGATGAAAAGCAAAGCCGACCTCTGCAAAATTTGAACTCCAAACGTAGAGAGTCAGAAGAAATTTCACAAAATGTTTTTCTCACGATCTAACAATACTGCCAGCTCACCGCCTAGTATGAAAGCACATTAGATAATTTCAAACTCCTCTTGTCTGTGTGTCATGATTAAAACCTACCTATTTAAACTTTGTTGGTGGAGACAAAATATTTGGCGGACAGAAGTAAGAAACAATGAAGTATATACGAAAACTAAAATCTATTCCATTCTATTCAACTCAAACACTTAAATGACAAAATCTTAAACATTATTGATCAGATTCTGATAATGGTTTCATTCCACTGTGTTACTCAATAAGAAATTTATTTCAACAGGAAGTCTTAGAACTTTTTGCAAATGAGAGAATTCGATAGAGAAGTCTGCCAAAATAGGAAAATCTTTAAAGAAATGGTGTAATATCTGCCCAGAGCTATGAAACACACAAGGATATAAAATTATCTTTACATTCGAATCAAATAGCTTAGGTTTGCAATGCAGTAGTAACATTGCCAAATCTCTCTCAGATCAGACCCAACCCGTTAAAAATCAAGGATAGCTTCGGGACACAACACAAGTTAGGTATAAAAAAAGACAGTATTGTCATGGCCGGAACATCCTATGTTCGATGTTTTTTTTCTTTGAGTTTTCTTGAGCCCCAGGAATCAATGTTGGGTACTCGGAAGGAGGGAGCTGGCAGAAACGTTAGCACGCCAGGCGAAATGCTTAGCGGTATTCCGTCTGCCGCTGCGTTCTGAGTTCAAATTCCGCCGAGGTCGACTTTGCCTTTCACCCTTTCAGGATCGATAAATTAAGTACCAGCTGAATACCGGGGTTGATCTAATCGACTGTCCCACTCCCCCAACATTTCGGGCCTTCTGCCTAGAGTAGAAAAGAATGTTGGGTATTTGATATTCATGGCGTATAATGACTGAAATTAAAAGATTCTCTCTGAACGGCACACTGATCACTTGCAGGTTACAAGGTCAGCAAGTTTTGAGGGGAAGGGGACAAGTTGATTACATTGGTCCCAGAACTTGACTTGTACATTATTTCATCGATCTCAAAAGGGGATGAACGGTAAAGTTGACCTCAGTGGGATTCGAACTCAGAACATTTTGTCCGACGTGCTGACCGTTCTCCCAGCCCTTTTCGACAAAGTGCATAAACTGGTCCTCCGTCGGTTACGACATCGAAGGTTCCAGTTGAACCGATCAACGGAACAGCCTGCTCGTAAAATTAACGTGCAAGTGGCCGAGAACTCCACAAACACGTGTACCCTTAACGTAGTTCTCAGGGAGATTCAGAGTGACACAGTATGTGACTAGGCTGGCCTTTTGAAATACAGGTACTACTCGTTTTTGTCAGTGGAATGAATTGGAACAACCTGAAATAAAGTGTCTTGCTCAAGCAAACAACGCATCACCTGGAATTGAACTCACGGCTTTACGACCGTAAGCCGAATGTCTTAAACACTAAGCTACGCGCCTTCAACGATAAAGAGTAATGCAGATTTAATTACCATCACCAGCTGCATCAGCACCACCATCATGACCATCACCAACACCGTTTGTGCATTTGAATTAATTTCCCTCTCAAATACTATGTCATATTTCCTACTTTTAATTCGATGCTCTTTTTCACCACGTTGTAATTTATAAAGCAATGTAATGTAATAAGGATACCCACAATACTATTTACAGTTAAACTTACATTTTCACTTGACTTAAAGTCATATAATTTAACCAATAACACGAATAGTTTTCTTGGAAAAATTTTCGTTTAGATTTTCATTAAATAAATGTTTCCTAGCTAATTATTGTCATTGTAACATCATCTTGCAGCCATCTTAGTCACAGCTTGTTACGTCTCAAAATCTTGCAAAACATTCGTTTGTAAATCCTGCTATTAGAATTGAATCGACAAAATAACTCGCTGTGGCGTGTCAACTGGCTGTTTGTATCTAGAATTATCGAAATACATCTGATCGGCTAGTAAGCACCAAAAAGGTCTTTAAAGTAATCACGTCGCGTGAAAAATACACCATAGCTCAATGACTGATCATATTTTGATAATGTCGACAAAGACAGGAGACAACTTCGGATATGCTTTGGTTTTATTAAACTTCGCCATCCTGTCAGAGATTCACACCGTAATTTCTGAAGTAGTAATGAGAGAATAATTTAAGTAGATATATAATATTGTACATTGGTAGATGTAAAAGTCATCTTATTAAAAAAACAATAAAAATCTTGAGGAAAATTACTTAGACATGCCATGAACATAGTTAAATTAATGCTAACATATTAATGAAGTGAATGAATGGACATTAAAAAGTTAAAAGTAAATCATGCAGTGATTTAAAGACAACATTGAATCGAGGCCTAATCAGTCGTTGAATTAAAGCTGTCATTTCCTCACCGTACAAATTATCTTCATTTAGCTTTTAAATATCATTACATTAAATATTTAAATACGAAATACATCATTGTTTTTTAATGCAAATGGTTACGGTAAGTGATTTTCCTCGATAATTTTAGGATTTTGTACATGATAATTTTTCCAACTAGGATTTTACGATGCAGCTTGTCTACTTAATGGATTCCCTTATAATTTATTCAGCAAATACAATGAAGTATGTACTTCGTCAATGAAGTTTAATGTTGACCAACGTAATTCACTAATATTATAGAGTAAAGAGTGCTATTAGCAATTTAATTATAGTTCTTGTATAGACACACACATACACAGACACACATAAACATACATATATTCTTTAATTCTTTTACTTATTTCAGTATGCATATATATATATATAGGCGCAGGAGTGGCTGTGTGGTAAGTAGCTTGCTAACCAACCACATGGTTCCGGGTTCAGCCACACTGCGTGGAACCTTGGGCAAGTGTCTTCTACTATAGCCTCCGGCCGACCAAAGCCTTGTGAGTGGATTTGATAGACGGAAACTGAAAGAAGCCTGTCGTATATATATATATATATATGTGTGTGTGTGTGTGTGTGTGTTTGTGTGTCTGTGTTTGTTCCCCTAGCATTGCTTGACAACCGATGCTGGTGTGTTTACGTCCCCGTCACTTAGCGGTTCAGCAAAAGAGACCGATAGAATAAGTACTGGGCTTACAAAGAATAAGTCCCGGGTCGATCTGCTCGACTAAAGGCGGTGCTCTAGCATGGCCGCAGTCAAATGACTGATACAAGTAAAAGAGTAAAAGAGTATATATATATAAATATATTTGTTTCATTCATTTGACTGCAGCGATGCTGGAGCACCGCCTTTTAGTCGAAGACATCAACCCCAGGACTTATTCTTTGTAAGCCTAGTACTTATTCTATCGGTCTTTTTTTCTGCCGAACTGCTAAGTTACAGGAACGTAAACACACCAATATCGGTTGTCAAGCGATAGTGGAGGGACAAACGCACACACACACACATACACACATACACAACAGGCTTCTTTCAGTTTCCGTCTACCAAATGCACTCACAAGTCTTTGGTCGGCCTGTTACTATAGCAGAAGACACTTGCCCAAGGTGCTACGCAGTGGGACTGAACCCGGAATCATGTGGTTCCAGGTTCAAGTGTGTCAGCTTGCTTACCACACACCCACGCCTATATATATATACATATGAATCTAATTATTAATAAATTATAATTTAAGGTATCTAAGAGATATCACCACGCTGGAAATAGCAGCCAAAACTTGACACTAAAACCACATTAAATGTTCATACAGCACCCGGAGAGAAGACAAAAAGATGTCTTCTCTCCTGGTGCTGTATGAACATTTAATGTGGTTTTAGAGTCAAATTTTGACTGCTATTTCCAGCGTGGTGGTATCTCTCAGATATTCTAACTTATAATTTTAATAATAATTTTTACTTTTGAAGGTTTTTATTCCCATGCTGGCTACTTGATACGATCGATATTTAACTAACGATCTTATCCTTAATAATATAAATTTATATATGAATCTATGTATGTGGGCGTTTGTGCTCGTGCGTGTACGCACGTAATAGTCGTTATCGATGGCGACCGTTTAGTTCAAGGCTTCGGCGATACTGGTTCTTTAACACAGTGTTTTGAGCATCTCGTATAGCCGAGTATTCGGCGTAAACATTCGCTGCTAGAAATGAATGTTGCTTTGACGCTATTACCAACACTTAGTTTTTTTTTTATGAAAACATGTTTACTGAACTGAAATACAGAAAGCTATGAAACAAGCGCGCGCGCACACACACGATTTAAATGTGAGCTACAGTAAGTTTCATGCTCTGATCATACAGCTGAGTGACGAGTTTGTGTAGCCATCCGTGTCCTATACTAGAATCTTTTAAGATTAATATTAATAATAATAATAATAATAATAATAACAACACAACCACCACCACCACCACCAACAACAACAACAACAATAATAATAATAATAATAATAATAATAATAATAATAATAATAATAATAATAATAATAATAATAATAATAATAATAATAATAATAATAATAATAATAATAATAATGATAATGATAATAATAAACAAACGATGCGGGATCATAGATATAGTATGCCCAGTTGACAACAAGGTATGCCATAACGAAGAAAGAAAAGTCGATAGATATGACAGGTTAGCTTGGGAGGTTAAGCAGTTGTGGTCGCTGAAAAAGGTGGTAGTAGTAACAACAACTGTCGGAGCACTGAGAAGAGTGAGTAAAAATCTTGAGAACTGCATGGTACAAATAGGGGCTGCAATAAGGGTGGAGCACTTGCAGAAAACAGCACTACTTGGAACCGCTCAAATACTACGGATGGTGCTCGAAAAGTAAGGGTGTTGCTTAAAATACAAAATACAAAGACCTGGAAATAGATGTAACTCGAATGAGGAACATAAAAGAAGAAACAATTCCTATAATAGTAGGTGTATTAGGTATGATAAAAACGATTCAAATAAATACATAAAAAAAACACCAGGACTTACAAGTATATATAACATACAGAAAATAGCACTACTAGGCATTGCACACATTTTACGTAAAACACTTTCAATACAATGAAAATAAGAGCACCACAACAAACCACAGCACGTACCAAAGGAACACAGTGCTGCGCTCGGTAGTACAGTGAAAGGTGTAAAGAATGTAAAACCTTCTAAGGTCACAAATATCTGAAGCAGCACAAATATCAGAAACATCAATGCCAACACAGGGACACACACTAAAATTTGCGTCGGATCTTGTGAATCCAAACTTAAAATTCGCCTGAACAACCACAGATCTTCATTCAGGGTCTCGGAGAGACGCAACACAACGACAGTCGCAGCATATGTATGACGCCTAAAGGACACTCATACGCCCTTTAACATCAGGTGGAAATTATTAGAAACATGTGGACCCTGTCGCAATGGAGCAAGAGACTATGTAAATTGTGTATGGCAGAAAAATATATAATCCTTATGAACTCACATGAGCCAGGAGGCTACCTGAACTCTAGGACGGAAGCCGTGGGGAGTTGTCCACATTTTCGGAATGTTTTACTTCAAAATTGGAAAACCTAGCTTTCAAGAGAAGTAAGACAACTCGGCCAGCCATAATTTTTTAAGAGGAATATTTTTTTTAACCAACACCGTCGTTCTTGTGTTAAAAAAAAGCATTCTTTGCAGAGAACTATTATTGTTTAGAAAAAACTGAAGATATGTCTAGTTCACGTTAGATATGAAACCAATGTTTTTTTTTCTAAACTATTACTTTACACATACAGAAATAAACAACTGTTCTATATTTTATAGGGTATGCTCTTCTGATTTATGATCTTACAACGAAGATATATATATTATATATATATATATATATATATATATATATATATATATATATGTGTGTGTGTATGTGTGTGTGTGTGTGTGTATCTATCTATCTATCTATCTATCTATCTATCTATCTATCTATCTATCTATCTATCTATCTATCTATCTATATATCTATCTATGTGTCTATGTATGCATGGATTTATACTGAACGATCTTGCTTTGACATTGATGCATCGAAAACTATTATATTAGTTGGTTTAATAAGTCATCTGGTTTAACACTTCACTTTAACAGCGCCACTTGGTCTGTGGATATCTTGAATGGAGGTAACTTTGTTGTAAGCATTCAGTGCCGAATCATGACTACCTCTCCGACACTCAGTATTATTTCTGGAGACACTGATTTGTGGATTTTGTGGTTATAAACACCAATGGAGCTAGACTGGATAGGATTTGAAGGATCATGATCATTGCCAGACTAACTTATTTTTATTTCTTTATTGCCCACAGGGGGCTAAACACAGAGGGACAGACAAGGGGATTAAGTCGATTGCATCGACCCTAGGGATTAACTGGTACTTATTTAATCGACCCCGAAAGGATGAAAGGCAAAGTCGGCCTCGGCGGAATTTGAACTCAGAACGTAGCGGCAGACGAAATACCACTAGACATTTCGCCCGGTGTGCTAACGTTTCTGCCATCTCGATTAAAAGTTTGTACATCATAACTATTAAATGCCCTAGAATTTCTTTTATACAGTATAATTATTATACAACACTTCGTAACAATTATACTATGATTCGTAATAGGGAATATATTATGATAAATAAAGTCATAGAATGAGAGAATGTAAGAACGAGAAGTGGGGAGTTAAACAATGTAAAGCTGCTGAAATTAAATATATCATGTGTTTTGAGCTAACGAAACTAAATCAAATAAAGATGGATAGAACTCGAGATGGATAAATAGACAGATATGCGACAGGGTGCTAAAAAGTGCCTGGCTTTAAGAATCTCACGGAAGACCTGGTTAGAGGCCCAACCTTCCGAGTTCTTTTACAGGACTTACAAAAACTGAAGGACTGCTGCAATAAGCGTGTGAATCTGAGAGAGAAAAGTATATTGAATAAAATCATAATTAACTGATCCACCTCTACATTCTATTACCCAAATCCAGGACAGGAACTTTTCAACACCTCCTCGTTCGTATATATTTATATGTATTGATAGATATTGGGAAAGAAGGCAAAGTGAACACATCACTTCTACCACAGCTTATACAAGGTTATCAATTGACTCCAACAGATATAATGAAGTAAAGTATCAGTTAGCAGCAGCTCGTAGACGTAAGAGGAAAGACGATATGATATTATTATAAAATAACAGTAAAGTAAAAGTGAAATATAACAGTTCCATTGTGTATAAATGGCTTCAATAATTAGCATGATAGCAATTATTTAAGGTATGATACACAACCTCAGGTCAAATCGCTTTCATAAGCAATTGCAACACAGGAAGCCAATTATCATTTCTCTTTCTGTAGAGTTAATATACATTAATAAGATAAGCGATCGGAATTGTGTAATTAAAATGTTTGTTTCGCAATAGCTTTCTGGTTCGATCCCATTGCACATTTCCTAAGACAAGTATCTTCCATCATAGAAGTTGGGTCAGCCTAAGACTCGTGAGTGAAACTTGGTAGATGGAAATTGTGCAGAAACCTCTTGATGGAACCATGCCTGGTTTTACGATGTGGGCTTAAACAGTACCGAATAGCTTTTGGGTGCCCTTGGTACGGTTCACTGTATTGCAATCATCTTCCCACATTTCTAGGAGGCCCCGAAAAATGCCATGGATGCAGTCCTTCATTCTCTGACTCAGCCACTGAAAAGTCTCTTTGTCTTCTCACCTGGTGCTGTATGAAGATTTAATGTGATTTTAGAGTCAAGTTTTGGCTGCTATTTCCAGCGTGATGGTATCTCTTAGATACCCTAAATTATAATTTTAATAATTTTATCTCTTTGTCTTCTCTCCTGGTGCTGTATGAACATTTAATGTGGTTTTAAAATCAAGTTTTGGCTGCTATTTCCAGTGTTGTGGTATCTCTTAGATACTTTAAATTATAATTTTAATAATAATTATCACCTTTAAAGCTTTTTATTCCCATGCTGGTCACCTGATAAGATCGGTATTTAAATGACGATCTTATTCTTATTTATATAAATTTATATATATATATATATATATATATATATATATATATTATATATATATATATATATATATATATAGTGAGGACGCATGGTCTAGTCGACAGTGTTACACTCACGTTCGTGAGATAGTAATTTCAGTTTCTTAGTCTGGGTGGTGTATGTTCTTGAGGAAAACTCTTCATATTACATTGCTCTGCGATCACTTCGATACCTGACGCGTGACACACCGTGTACCAGTTCAGGTAACGTCGATTTGCTGGAGGAGGTGAGCTAATGTACTAGACATACATTTGATCACTATAAACAAATAATTTGTGCAGGTCGTTCGGCAAAAGAGCTCAACACTCATACGTTGTCTTCAACGAGAGAGTCCATGATATATATATACATATATATATATATATATATATATATACTGTATCTTGTGTGTACAACTGCTGTTTATCTTAGAGCTCCACGTTGATTATCATTCTACAGTCTGCTTCCAGTTTTGTATAGCAACTGCTATACTTAGTAATATCATTACTTACGATATACAGAGGAAAGTAGGATGATTTACGATAAGCACAAGTCTATATCGTTGGTTCCTACGTACGTTTCGACGTTGTGGTACTTTGAAACTCGGTTTGTAATATGAAGTTTTCCTCACAGTTTCTCTTTGGATAAAGAGGAATGTACACAAAGTTCCAAATACGGTAATTTCTCGTGCGATTTTAGTCTAAATCACGCCCTTTAATTGTTTCAGTCCTTGGGCTGTGGCCATGCTGGGATGCCACCTTACTGAAGGGTTTAGCTGAGAAAATCGGCTCCAATATTTCATATCAACTCTTGTACTTACTCTATCGGCTTCTTTTGTCGAACTACTACAATAACCAAATCAACACCGGTTGTCAAACGCTGGTGGGGGACAAGTACAAGCACAAAACACACACTCATGCACACGTGCATACATATATACATGCGTGCACACACACACTACACATACACTCACACGCGCTCGTGCACACACAATGACGGGCATCTTCATAGTTTTTGCCAACTGAATTCACTCGCAGGGCATTAATCTTGGTTCATAAGTGAAGACACTTACTCTACGTGCCGCGAAATTAATCTGAACCTAGAACCACATGGTTGCAAAGCAAGCTTCCTAACCACACAGCCATGTCATGCATATACGTGGATTGAAAGAGTGATAGAAGGAAGAAAGCGAGTCATTCACACAAACATAAACGTTCATATAAGCAGACAGATTTATAGTCTTAGACAAATATATTTGTACGTATCTGTATATGTAAAAAAAGAGAGAAAACATACAACGTTAGGAAACAATATACATACCATTACATATCTGTATACATTTAGTAAACCTGCACACATTTCTAGTTTACAAAGACCAAACAATGTGAATTCTCTATATAGCTTGTAGCTAAGATATTCTTGACTTTCATTGAAGAGTGTTTTTGTATACCTTTGTGATGGAGAAAGACGATGCTTCCGGTTGATTTCTAGAATATGTTGTTATTATTGTTTTCCTTTTCCGATCACATTATTTTCAAAAATGCATTTCTAATCCATTTCCATTCAGAGCCTGAAATTACACGTCTATTGACTCAGTTTTGTGCTTTTATTTTGCTTTTATAAAAATTACCCTAAATTTTAAAATAACGCACGAGATCATGATAAACATTAAAAAGTTCGAAATATACGACTCCTCGTATATACCTTTAAAAGCAGTTATGCGGATTGAGATCTGGCAATTCTTTATCATTTTATTAATAGTTCTTTTGTGTGAGTTATCTAACATTAATATTTTCTAGTTATTCGACAGACTGTTACGTTGTTAATCAAACATGGTTAGATATTTGTTGTTGACTTCATTACAGTTAACTGAATAGTGTAGATAATTCATAGCAGCAGTGTTTTTGGTGTGTTAAACTACGAACACATTAATTTTTGAATTATCCTTTATCTGACAGACGTCAGGAAAGGTTTGTTATAAATGATAGAGTTGAATATGAATAATAAATAAGAATGAGGAAAATATTCAGACAACAACAACAGCAACAGCAACAAAGCCGAACAATTGCTTCAGTTCGTAGTAACTAGCGAGCTGAATTGTTATGTTGCGATGGTAAAATATTTACAGAATTGGTTTGCTTCTTGCAAGATGTTGCATGAACACAACTAATGATGATTAATCAACGAGGATTATTAATCTTCTTAAATATATATATTATGAAATTTTGTTTAACTTTAATCTTCAGTTATTTCGTAAACATTCAAAATTAAGCCATGAAATATATAATCTTGAAATTAGCAATCACTCCCTAACGTTACTGATCTTGTCCCAGAATTTGAAGCCATTGTTATTACTATCATCAAGGCGACAAGATGGCAGAATCGTAAGCACGCCGGGCAAAATGCTTAGCGGCATTTCGCCCGTCTTTACGTTCTGAGTTCAAATTCCGCCGAGGTCGACTTTGCCTTTCATCCTTTCGGGGTCGATAAATTAAGTACCAGTGAAACACTGGGTCGATGTGATCGACTAGTTGTCACCCACTAAATTCCAGGCCTTGTGCCTAATGTAGAAAGTATTATCATTACTATCATCTTATTACAAGTTATTATCATATACGAAAGTGTGGCGTAGATGGTAATTCGCTGATCAGTAATACATTTCGTTGATTAATAACCGAGTTCAGTTCCTGCCAGTAAGATTCGGGTTTTGCATTTTATCCCACCGTTGGTCTGCGGGGAAATATTTGTCATATTTAGCTCAATACATTACACCTGCCCCAAAGGCGGCGAGCTTGGAGACTCATTAGCATGCTGGGCAGAATTATTAACGGCCTTTCGTCCGTATTTACGTCCGTTTAGAGTTCAAATTCCGTTGAGGTCTACTTTACCTTTCATCCTTTTGGTGTCGATAAAACAAGTACCAGTTGAACACTGGGGTAGTTGTAATCAACTTACCTCCACTACAAGCAATTGTTGGCCCTGTTCCAAATTTGAAACCAATATATTACAACTACTCCAGTACAACATATGTGCGTGTGTGGAGGGGAAGGGTACGCATTATATTATACAATTGTAAGTTATACAGAGTAGAAGGGTCACTAACTGACCAGAGAATACCAAAACCTCAGTAACGTAGTGGCGAGAGGCAAAAACAACAACAGGATTTTTTACTTATTATATAAACTTGAGCGATTGCCTCAGTAGCGCAGTAGGCAGCGCATCAGTCTCATAATCAAGTAACAAAGCAGAGGTATCTGAAGGTCGTGAGTTCGATCCTACCCTGGGGCACATTTTTTAACAGCGGTGCATCAGCATGGCCGCAGCTATGAGCTGATACTACAGTTAAAAAAATGGACAGGGAGAACCGTTAGATTGTCTGACAAAACGCCTTGCAGTATTTGTTCCGGATCTTTACATACTGAGTTCAAATCCTGCCGAAGTCAACTCTGCCTTCCATCATCGCAGAGTCGACAAATTAAAATATCAGTCAAGTACTGAGGTGGGATGATATCGACCATCTCCCGTCATCCAAAATTGTTGGCTTTGTGCCTATATAAGAAACGATTATTCATGGTAATGTGGGTGCTAATATAGTCAAGTTTGTGAGCCGGAAAGTTTTGATTTATTAAAATTGTGCCACATGTCTTTATCTGGATAAGAATAAAACGTCAATTTAATATTGGTTTCAACTTTTGACACAAGGACAGCAATTTCAAGTGGGATACGTCGATTACATGGACATCCAGTGTTCAATTGGTGCTTATTTTATCAACTCCGAAAGGATGAAAGGCAAATTCAACCTCAGTGGAATTTGAGCTCAGAACGTAAGGATGGACGAAATACCGCTAAGCATTTTGCGCGACGTGTTACCGATTTTGCCAGCTTGCCGCTCTAAACATTTATTTAATATCATTTTTTTCTTCTTTATTGAAATAATTTTAATTAGTTCAAAAGTTTTAGCTCGCCATATTTAAGTATATTAGTGCTTCTATTAACTTGCTTTTTTGTTTTTTAGTGCTTCCATTAACTTGTTTTTTGTTTTTTTTTTGCTGCAGGAATCTGTTTGTATTCACGGCCCTATTCATGCTACTCTTATAAGTTATCACAGAAAGTTTAACAAATTCATCATAGTAACACGATTTTAGTAAATCTAAGGAAACGCTACGATTTGTCTCCTTCATCTACACAGCAGTATAGAGCAAGAAAAAAGTAAAAATTAGTTTTCTCCACGTCGACACTCTTCCCGACGGCTTATATTAAGGAAGATTCTCCCTTCATTATTATATAATAATTTGTTATATTATTACGAATGGATTTTTATTTAGTCCTAAGTTAGTCAGAATAAGTTGATCTACAATGAGATTCATTCCAGCCATGACCATCCTTCTTTTCTCTGAAGCATTTTCTGCCTAGGACTTTCATTATCTAAGGTGTTACTCGCTTTCAGGATGGTAGTGTGTAATTTGAGGGAGATATGTCTGCCATATGTAGCAGGTCGGGTGACTGCATATAAGTTCCATCGTTGACTACCTAAATAACATCGTATTTAAATATGGCAAAACGGTTGTGTTTAAAGGAAATAATATAATACTTGAAAAGAACAGAGAGCTTTTGATATTAACAAAGACGAAAGCGGCGAGCTGGTTGAGTAGTTAGTACGCTGGACAAAATGCTTAGCGGCATTTCGTCCGACTTTTTACGTTCTGAGTTCAAATTCTGCCGAGATCGACTTTGCTATTTGTCCTTTCGAAGTCGATGAAACAAGCACAAGTTGAGCAGCACTGCTTCTTCCCTCAAAATTCCAGGCCTTTTGCCTACATTAGAAAGAATATTAACAAAGACGAAGGCGGCGAGCTGGCAGAACCGTTAGCACGCCGGGCGATATGCGTAGCCGTATTTCGTCTGCCGTTACGTTCTGAGTTCAAATTCCACCGAGGACGACTTTGCCTTTCATCCTTTCGGGGTCGATAAATTAAGTACCAGTTACGCACAGGGGTCGATGTGATCGACTTAATCCGTTTGTCTGTCCTTGTTTGTCCCCTCTATGTTTAGCCCCCTGTGGGCAATAAAGAAATAAGAATCGTTATCCTGTCGGTCAGAAAGCTTAGAAGCATTTCTTCCGGTTTTTAACGTTCTGAGTTCAAATACTGGTGAGGTCGACTTTGGTTGCCATCCTTTCAGGGTCAATAAGAAAAATACCAATCGACCACTTTGGTAGATGTAATCAAATTCTCGACCCCCAAAACTGCTGACTTTGAGCCAAAATTAGAAAGCACACTACCAAAGACAAAGTGGAACCTTTAAACCTAATTACGAAACATGATCTACTTTACTCAGATATCTATTATACTCAGCATAATAGGTTTTATTGCAGCTTCAGCGATCTTGTTTAACGATGGTAATGCTGTAATTCATACTATAATTTCGGCCTTTTAAAGTTCCATGAATAAAATCATTAAGTATTGTAGGAAGAAGGTATAGCAATAGAGATGGCAGCGGTGTCCACTCTTCATTAACCAGCCATTGTATACGAGTTATCATATAACATAACCTTGATACGTTCCACTTGGCATGAACATTTGGAAAGAGATAATTTGTGAACTACGCAATACGCTGAAATGATATGGCATTATGGAAATGAATAAAGACAGCCGCTGCTCGTACAAGTGACACACTCACATATACGCGCGTACGCAGGCACAGAATTACATTCATATTTATCGTGAAAAGACAGTAAATAAGATCGTATTCCTATAATGATACGCTTGATATCTCACAGTGTGATTGTACTTTTACATTAGAATTCAGTGTTAAGAAGTTTAAGAGGGCGAGCTGGCAGACTCGCGAGTACATCGGACAAAATGCTGAGTAGCAAATTCAGCTGAGATTAAACTTTACTTATCATCGCTCCGGGATCGATATGAAAGTGATTTGACCCGATGTTGTGTATCAGACCTTAAACAATTGCTATCATGCTAATTATTGAAGCCATTAAAACACATTAGTACTAATTATTCACTTTTACTTTACTATTATTTTATAATAATATTTATTTCTTTATTGCCCACAGGGATTCAGTCGATTACATCGACCCCAGAGCGTAACTGGTACTTATTTAATCGACCCCAAAAGGATGAAAGGCAAAGTCGACCTCGGCGGAATTTGAACTCAGAACGTAGCGGCAGACGAAATACCTATTTCTTTACTACCCACAAGGGGCTAAATACAGAAGCCACAAACAAAGACAGACAAACGGATGAAGTCGATTATATCGACCCAGTGCGTAACTGGTACTTAATTTATCGACCTCGAAAGGATGAAAGGCAAAGTCGACCTCGGCGGAATTTGAACTCAGAACGTAATGGCAGACGAAATACTGCTGAGCATTTCGCCTGGCGTGCTAACGTTTCTGCCAGCTCGCCGCTTTGTATCATGTTAGGGTTTTAGGGTTAAGGCTGTCATAAATAACAGTGGCAAACGAAATATACACCGCCAGAAGTTCTTGTTGACAAACAACAGCAGTAATTTTATTCAGCTGAATACACGTTATTGATTGTTTGAAATTACCGAAATACGACTACTTTAACGTGAAATAACTTCCTAATGCTTAGCGTAAAAGATGTTTTATATGACACATTCTACCAGTGTCCGAACTTTGAAAGATTTTAGTTACAAAAGGCAAAGATCCAGAATGTACAGGCGGATAAGTTAATTATATCTTATTGAACATATATTTCTCTCTCAGGTTGACACGCTTATTGCACCGGTCCTTCAGTTTTTGTAAGCCCTGTAAAAGAACTTGGAAGGCTGGACTTCTAACCAGATATTCTGCGAGATTCTTAAAGCCAGTAAATACAATATCGGTCAAGAATTGATGTAATCGACTTGACCTCTCCCCTCAAAACTGGTACCTTTGAACCCTGCAACGGTCTGGCGTTCTGCAGGGTAATATTCTGATCTCTGTGACTTGAACGCCATGGAAACGGGTAAGCAGCATTATAAGTCTTAGGGCCTGAGAAAATTAGGAAGTTTTGCTGTGTAACATTAAGATATGTTTCAGTGAAAGAACTACAATAATCCCTTGACTATCGCGGGTGTTACGTTCAAAAACCCCACACGATAGGTGTAAATCCGCGAAGTAGAAACAGTACTGTATTGTATAAGTTTTATCATTTTTATAATTATATATTTATTCTATTATAAATGCAAAGCAACACCTCAGAGGAATCGACGTAAGCTTAAATAATATACCGCGATAGGTGAACTGCGATACGGTGAGAGATTACTGTACTGATATTCTGTAAGCTATTAATATATTTTCATTCGCCGGATTCATAGAAACGTTTCAGAAGTTTGCGTCTATTATACAAATATGAAGTAGCTCTAATCTACGTGGTCGCTTAACCTTCTAGAGATAGCAGCCAATTCTGCCTTAAATCAGTCTGTCTTTAAAAATAAACGCGTTAGACAATATGGTCCAAGATATAGAAAACTACTTGAATAATGACCAAGGAAAAGTCATGGCTAGAACGCTTTGATCACGATATATATGACAATATTTTGATGGTCTGAGGTATGATTAGTATTTTTTATTTGTTTCAGTCATTAGACTGCGGCCATACTGGGGCACCGATTCGAAGAATTTCAGTTGAAAGAATCGACCTCAGTACGTATTATTTTTTTTTAAGTCTGGTATTTATTCTATCGCTCTCTTTTGCCGAACAGCTAAGTTACGGTGACGAAAACACAGCAACACTGGTTGTCAAGCGGAAGTAAGGGATAAACACACACACACACACACATACACATACGCGGGCGCGCACATTCTTACAGTTTCTGTCCACCAAACCCATTCACAAGGCTTTGGTAAGCCCGGGCCTATTGTAGGAGATATTTTCCCAAGGTTGCCACGCAGTGGGACTGAACCCGGCACTATGTTGTTGGGAAGCAAAGTTTTTACCGCACAGTCACAATTTTTATCAGCTGCTTTTGAACAATTCCACGTTGCTCTTCAAAGAATTTGCCTTGTCCGTTCAAAAGACACAAATAGGGGAAGTAAACGCCCCAAAATATAATTTGATTATAAATGAAGTGAATTTGTGTATGTTATCATCAAATCCGAATCTAAAGCTTAGCTGTATGGTTAAGAATCTCGCTTTGAAGTCATGTTGTACCGCCTTCAGGTTCACTGCATGGCACCTTGGGTAGGTGTCCAACCGATGCCTCGTAAGTGATGGAAACTGTGTAGAAGGTCATCGTATGTATATATATTAAAAGTAGGGAAGGCCAGTTTATGGGATTACCCTGTTTTTCTCGTCAATAAAGGGTTAACCTTTATGGTGTATCATCAGACCCCCAAAGCCAGTTGGCCTAAGACCTCTACAAAATATGCAGTGGAAAAATTCTCGCTACAAAGGTAAACAATAGAGGATTATCTCCCTTTGCCATTGGCTATCGACTTCCGGATGTGCTACCATCTTACTGGCTCTAAAAGGCTAGCATGAATTTCTTAAAATGAAAACATAGCCCGAAAAAATATATATCTATATACATACAGGCGCAGGAGTGGGTGTGTGGTAAGAATCTTGCTTCCCAACCATATGTGTTCCGGGTTCAGTTCCATTGCGTCTCACCTTGGGCAAGTGTCTTCTACTATTACCTCGGGCCGACCAAAGCCTTGTGAGTGGATTTGGTAGGCAGAAACTGAAAGAAGCCCTTCGCATATATGTATATATATATATATATATATATATATATATATATGTATTTTATAATTGTGTCTGTGTTTGTCCCCCACCATCGTTTGACAACCGGTTCGGCAAAAAGAGACCTATAGAATAAGTACAAGGCTGCTTACAATGAATAAATCCTGGGGTCGATTTGTTCGAATAAAGGCAGTGCTCCAGCATGGCCGCAGAAGAGAAAGAGTTTATATATATATATATATATATATATATATCTCAAAACATGTCTCATTGAAAGAGAATGTAGATGTTGGTTGGAAATTGCGAAAATAACTCATATTAAAAAGCACCGAAGTATTTTGGTTAGAAACAAAAATTACATCTGTTCATTCAATGTTTCACCCTTGGGGCAAATGTGTCACAAAATCTTTTATTATTATTATAATTCTTCTTCTTCTTCTTCTTCTTCTTCTTCTTCTTCTTCTTCTTCTTCTTCTTCTTCTTCTTCTTCTTTTCTTCTTCTTCTTCTTCTTCTTCTCTTCTTCTTCTTCTTCTACTTCTTCTTCTTCTTCTTCTTCTTCTTCTTCTTCTTCTTCTTCTTCTCTTCTTCTCTTCTTCTTCTTCTTCTTCTTGTTTTTTTAATTAAATAAGATTCTCTATTGAACCGTCATCTTCAAGAATTACTCCATTTTTCAAGTAACTTCATTTTGACATAGGATTGCAGTAGATTATAGTTAAGATAACACCGACATACCTTCGGCAATTTCCTCTTCTCAGAACTTGACGTGAATATTGAGTCGTTTCATTAAAATGTAAACGCATGCTTGTATCAATTCGAGGAAATCTAAAAATATTTTCCGTTGCTAATGGATATTTCATAGTAAGCACTAGACACACTCTCATTCATTTCTAATACTAATATACTAACTATTACTGACATACGCTGACAGTTTATGAGGAAAAGAAGTTTATATGATATACATCATAGAAAGTATTGTATATAAAAATTAAGATTTGCTCTAAGTGTTGTTCTAGCATAGCTTCGGCATTCTTATACATAGAGAACATAAAGTCTGAAATACAAAGAGAATTAAAATCACGCGTTAACCCTCATACACATTCACACACACGCGCGCACGCACTCATATACGCAGACACGCACACACATACGCACACACAAACACACACTCCCTCTCTCTTTCTCTCTCTTTCTCTTTCACACATTCAACACACTTTTACTTACTTCAGTCACTGATGCGCGGCCATGCTGGAGCACTGCTTTACAGCGTTTACTCGCTCAAATCGACCTTGGTACGTGTTTGCTTGTCTCATGTACGCATTCTATCGTGTTTTCTGCCGAACCGCTATGTCACAGATACATAAACAAACTAGCATTGTTTTCTAGTGGTGATGAGGACAAACATAAAGACACGTACACATAAATTCACACAATGTACATATGTATGTAAGTATAATTACATACATACATACATACATACATACATACATACATACATACATACATACATAACCTAAAATAGGCTCAGAAAAATCATTTGGTTCACCCCACCTTTTTCCCTTAATATAAAAACTAACATTGGTAAAAGATTCCTGTCTCTCCTAGACAAACACTTTCCAGCAACTCACAGATACAAGATAATATTTAATAGGCGTTCTGTGAAACTATCATATAGCAGTTGCCCCAATATGAAGAGTATCATTACACGTGGTCAATACCAAGAGCCTAAATCCAGTTGCAACTGTTGCAACCCAGGATCGTGTCCACTTCACCGACGATGTATAAGTAAATCTATCACATATGAGACAGAGATTAATGCAGCCCTAAATAACAATACAACTGATAAGAAGACCTTTATTGGATTACGTGAAGGTAAATTTAAAAATCGCTATGCCAATCATACATCCTCTTTCTGACATAGGGACAAAAGTAAGGCTACTAATTTGGCTAGCTATGTATGGACTTTAAAAGATAATGAAACACTGCATGTGATTAAAAATGGAAAGTAATTGAGAAATCCATACCTTATATGAATAGATTCAATAAATGTAGACTTTGTTTGGATGAAAGAGTGCAGATCCTGTTGAGATCTAACACCCCTAATTTTCTATTAAGCTCCAGGTCAGAAATTTTCAGTGGTTGCATGCATATGTATAAATATATTTTGAAGAATTAGAAAATTCCGCCTATTCCTGACTGACTTGATATCTTTCCATCCTTTACCATTTTATTTTTTATTTTTTACATTTTAGTTTTTGTGTTTTCGTTTCCCATTTTCGTTTTCAGATGTTTACTTTCTGCGTTTTCTACATGTTACCTTCTCGTTTTTTTCGCGTTTCTTCTATCATTCATTTTTTTTAGTTCGTTATATGTGGTTTGCCGCCGAGGAATATGTTTGAGTGCTCTCAGCATGTGAAACTATTAGTAGCACTTTAATACATGCATTGTGGCCTTTAAACAAATAATATTTATCTCTCCTCAGATGGAATAAGTTTTGAATTTTCTATCACGGAACAATACATTATATGTATGTATGTATGTATGTATGTATGTATGTATGTATGTATGTATGTATGTATGTATGTATGTATGTATGTATGTATGCATGCATGCATGTATGTATGCATGTATGTATATATATATATATATATATATATATATATATGTGTGTGTGTGTGTGTGTGTGTGTGTATGTATGTATATGTGAATCGTAAGCGATTTTTTTCCGTCGTCTTCCTTTTCTCTTGGACTTTCCTATGTCTTCTCTTTCTAAAGAAGAGCTTTGCTCGAAACGCAAAACCACCTTTCTTTCCTTCCCTGAGCGTCTGCTAATACTTTACATGTACCACGTCCTCGTGTTGTTATTTTTCTTGTGTTTGTTCCTCGTTCTTTGGGATTTACAATATATATATATATATATTGTATATCATAGGTTGAAGACGGGAAGGATGGCTTCCCTTTGCAAATACTAATAGGGCACAGAAAGTGTGTCAATAGCCAGCTGGAGGAGGTGTTCTCCTGGGGCTACTAGCTACAGTAGCATCCATCATTAGGGGTTAGCCACATTTACGTGGCAAA
Organism: Octopus sinensis; assembly: GCF_006345805.1. Lineage (NCBI taxonomy): Eukaryota > Metazoa > Mollusca > Cephalopoda > Octopoda > Octopodidae > Octopus > Octopus sinensis. The sequence goes on along the minus strand of NC_043003.1, from coordinate 61,320,850 downwards.
TGTACTTCACAAGGTCGTGCAGCTACTGTTTATACCTCGTTCAGAGATTTATTATTGCTTGTTTACACTTATCGTTAATTTGCCGTTAATTCCATTAACAAAATTCTTTAAACATTTGGGGGATTGAGCCGATGTAACAATTCAATAAACTGAAAAAAATAATCTTTTGACATCAAATTAAATCAAGATATATTTCTGTTAATATTTAATTTTGATTAAGGCGGCGAGCTGGCAGAAACGTTAGCACACCGGGCGAAATGCGTAGCCGCATTTCGTCTGTCGTTACGTTCGGAGTTCAAATTCCGCCGAGGTCGACTTTGCCTTTCATCCTTTGGAGGTCGATTAAATAAGTACCAGTTACGCACCGGGGTAGATATAATCGACTTAATCCGGTTGTCTGTCCTTGTTTGTCCCCTCTGTGTGTAGCTCTTTGTAGGTAGTAAAGAAAAAATAGGTATTTCGTCTGTCTTTATGTTCTGAGTTCAAATTCCGCCGAGGTCGACTTAGCCTTTCATCCTTCCGAGGTCGATAAATTCAGTACTAGTTGTGTACTGAGGTTGATCTAATCGACTGGTCCTTCTAAAATTTCGGGCCTTGTGCTTCGAGTAGAAACGAATATTTAATTTTGAGTCGCAAGAGTGGCTGTGTGGTAAGTAGCTTGCTTACCAACCTCATGGCTTCAGGCTCATTCCCACTGCGTGGAAGCTTGGGCAAGTGCCTTCTACTATAGTCTCGGGCCGACTAAAACCTTGTGAGTGGATTTGGTAGACAGAAACTGAAAGAAATCTGTCGTATATATATATATATATATATATTATATATATATATATATATATATATATATATATATATATATATATATAATATATATATATATATATATATATATATATATATGTATGTATGTGTGTGTATATGTTTGTGTGTCTGTGTTTGGCCCCCGACATCGCTTGACAACCGATGGTGGTGTGTTTACGTCCCCGTAACATAGCGGTTCAGCAAAAGGGGCCGATAGAATATGTACTAGGCTTACAAAGGATAAGTCCCAGGGTCTATTTGCTCGACTAAAGGCGGTGCTCCAGCATGGCCGCAGTCAAATGACTGAAAAGAGAGAAAATATTAACAATTTTCTGGCTTCCTTTATGCAAAAAAATAATTGCTTAAAGATTTGAATGTCTCGATATATTTGGACTTTTACGAATTTTATTGAATTGTGTTCGTTATATGTTTTCGTTAATAGATATCATACATAGATCATAAGTGAGATTGTACTTAAAACAAATACTTTATATTATATATTTTTTTTATTTAAAAGCAACTCATAATGTAGTATTTTGACAAAATACCAACATCTGATATTTTAGAAGGAAAAAGAGAAGATTGATGTGAAGTTAATTTATTTTCCGTATGGAAAATACGTGAGCAGAATTGGCTTCACTTGGTGCTTGAAATCACAAAGCATTGAACGACTTCCGTGGAGCGCAACTGATATTTTAGGAGAGGAATAAAGGAAGCTGTTGTGTCTCTCACTGAAGACAAAATGGTGTGAAAACACCATAGTCAGCTGAAAGCACCCTCTGATGGAGGCATTCAGAGCTCGAAATGCATCGATACGTTCAATAGAAAGTGCTCTGAGCTATGTTGCTTTAACTGCTTCTTGGCTTAAGCGAGAGTTCTTTCTCCGCAACAAACTGTAGTGAAATTAGAAAAATGACAGTAATTTCTGAGTAACGAAACTTATTC
>NC_043003.1:61311607-61314107 GCF_006345805.1 Octopus sinensis | reverse complement strand
CCTTCCTTCCTTCCTTCCTTCTTCCTTCCATCCATCCATTCATCCATCCATCCATCCATTAATACATCCGTCCGTCCGTCCGTCCGTACGTACGTATATATACACAAGCACATCCATGTGTGTATACCTTTGTGATTTAGAAGTTCACTTTCAAATTACGTAGTTATGGATTCGGTTTCACTGCGTAGTATCTATGGCAAGTGTCGTCTGCAATAACTTCAAAAGGAAAACTTGTTGAAGGAAACAGCGGTAGCTCGTCTTGTATGCATGTATGTATGTATGTATGTATGTATGTATGTATGTATGTATGTATGTATGTATGTATGTATGTGTGTGTGTATGTATGGTCACGGACATGACAGAAGTCAATAGACACCTGTAGAACCATTCAAATTTATTTAAATTTGAAATTATAAATTTAAATTATTCATTAATTGTTATGATGTAAATATTCAATATTTAGGAGACATGCTCCTTGCATTGAAAAATACAAGGACCCTATTAGGCATGTTAATGATCAGATGACGAATATTCTCTTGGGGAATTTTTGTGCCATGTTTCATGCAGTAATCTCAAAAGATTTGGCTTTGAAGATGCTTTCTTGGTCTTTTTATGAATTGTCCTCTACATTATGTCCCTGAACTTGTTCAATATCTGGTGATTGGCTTGGCCATGGAAGCTTTTTAATGTCATTCGCTTCCAACAAATCTTGGGTCATTTTAGCCGTGTGACATAAATAAAGAGTCTTCTTTATTCATTTCACCACTTGATAAGATTAGAGGGAGTCCTATCTGCAATATGGACACATTTATCTGAGTTTTCTTCACACTCCATCAGCTCTGACTGAACAATGCTGCAAATTTCTCCCCAGACCATCACAGAATAGCAGCCATGTTTTATTGTTGACAGAAATCTTTTCACATCAAATTCTCGATCACTGAGTCTCCAGATCCACACTCGACCATTGTCAGAAAATACAGCAAATCTGAACTCATTGGAGAATAAAACTACATCAAATTGCTAGTGGCCTCTTCACTGGCCCAATCTTTTCTCCGCTTGGTATTGGCTGGTCAAAGAAGTGGCTTTCTTCTTGCTGCTTTGCCTTAGTAACAAGGTTTATGGAGATACCTGACAGCTATTCTGGGACTGATACCAACTTGTTCTACTATATCAGAGGCCTTGCAACGAAGATTATGCTCCACACTTCTCTTAACAAAGAGAAGGATCCTGTCAGAAGGACCAGGTCAATTTGGGCGAGGTGATGTGACCTCCTTTCCCTTTCTGGTGAAGTGCACTTAATAATAGAAAGTGGGATCCCAAGGTTTTCCGTAATTTTACGCTTAGTTCACCTTCAGAATAACCCACAATACGGCCTCTTTGAAATCCAGACAGTTCCAAGGCTTCTTTTGTACATGGCATGATTAAACAGTCACATATAGAACCCGAAACATAAAAATGTCAATTAATAAAAGATATAAAACTTTACAAGTTAGAACAAACATAAAACGATGTTTATGGACTGTCTACTTACTTCTGTCATGTCTGTGTACTTACGTCATTATTTAGTTTTATTTCAAGATAGAGAAAGTGCCGATTTCTAACCTAGATTCAAGGCTCCTACATTGGAATGTCAACAACATCAACAGGGTATTTTTGAATGTATGTATATATGTATACATGCAGATTCGCATGTTTTGTTTTATGTATGTATTTTCGTGCAAATACTTGCATACCTAGACATGTTCATATATACTTAAATAATAAACTTCTGGATTTTTACAATTCTAGTAATGGATTGGATGTGTAGACTTCGAACCAGCTTTCTGCTTTCTGGTTTTGAGAAACTCAATTTCTCAAGATTGGTATTTTAGCAGTGTGTTACATATCCCAGTGCTCCAATAATTACAGGTACAAACCTAAACTTGTATGAATGTATGTATGTATGTATGTATGTATGTATGTATGTATGTATGTATGTATGTATGTATGTATGTGTATGCATGTATGCTTGTATGTGTTTGCATGCTTGTATGCATGCACGTATGTATATATGTATATATGTATATATGTATGTATGTATATATGTATGTATGTAGTATGTATGTATGTAATGTATGTAATGTATGTATGTATGTATGTATGTGTATGCATGTATGCTTGTATGTGTTTGCATGCTTGTATGCATGCACGTATGTATATATGTATATATGTATATATGTATGTATGTATATATGTATGTATGTATGTATGTATGTATGTATGTATGTATGTATGTATGTATGTATGTACGTGTGTGTGTGTGTGTGTGTATGTATGTATGTATGTTTATGTATGTTTGTGTGTACCCATGATTGCATTGGCATCTAAAACAATTATCGAAAGCATGATACATGTTACTAAGCCATATTCGTTTGCGGGTAACGGCCAGCATACATATTAGTGTTTGCTTTCACAGAGTTTACGCGCACGCATACACACAGAGAAAAAGAATCACGTTCTA
>NC_043003.1:61274107-61306607 GCF_006345805.1 Octopus sinensis | reverse complement strand
TCTTTCAAAATATTTTACTTTCTCAACTTACTCAAGATCTTTTGTTGTTTATAAATGGGAGAGAGATAGAGAAAGATAGAGAGTAAGAGAAAGCGAGGGAGAGTCCGAGAGAAAGGAAGAGTAAGAGAGTGGGAAAGTGAGAGAGAAAAGAGAGAGAAACAAAGAGGGAGAATGTGGTGATAAAAACAGAAAGTAAGAACCAAACTCTTACCCGCGCGTAGAGCGGGTCACCTTAAGCTAGTATTATATATATATATTATATATATATATTATATTATATATTATATATATTATATATATATATATATTATATATATATATAATATACTCATTTGACTGCGATCTCATGCTTCTCATATTGATGGTTATGCAACTAGTTAATGGTTATTTCGGTTTGTATTTTACCATTTCATATATATATATATATATATATATATATATATATATATATATATATATATCACATGTGCGTATGCGTGTGTATGTGTGTGCGTGTGCGTGCATGAGTGTGTGCGTGCGTGTGTTTAATCTATCACCATTCAACCGATGTACAGCCATAAAATTCTGTGTTGCCCATTTTATCAGTTAATAGTATTATTCTAATGATATTTTGAGCGTGCAATACATCATCATTACTATTTCATTCTGTTCATACATCCAAAGAACTTTTAGAAACGATGATAGACTAATGGATTTAGGTATGCTTCTTTTTAAAACTCAGTACATAGGAATCAGATGTGAATACAGAAAATCCTTAATATAAAGGATTAAGTTTTGTAGTAGTCTTACACTACTAATTTCTTTCTACAAGAATACAATACGTGAAATTTATGAAGTGCAGCTATTCGATTACAGCGGTACTTATTTCATCGATAAAAGGCAACGTCGACCTTAGAAGAATTTGCCTTATACTTCTAACTATAAACAAATTCATCAAATTTAACGCACACACGCGCACGTACATGTATCTACACATACTTACACACACACACACACACACACACATATATAAATATGATAGATCGCTAGCCACTGAACCTTTTTTCTATTTTCTCTCCCTGTTTATTTCTGTGTTCCTTTCCGTCGAAGAGCGTAGGCTCGAAACGTAAAAGACTTTCTCAGTTCCCGAGCGTTAAATTAATACATCAGTTTGTTGTTTATACGCCCGTCTTCCTCTTTTGTCTTTTTGTAAATTCTCACTATATATATATATATATATATATATATATATATATACATATTAGAGGGAAACCACTATGTGGACATCCTTATGCTAGAAATAGATCCGTTATGGTCTTACCACTAAGGAATGTTCTCAAGAAAAATTTAGCAAAACAACCAAAACGTAATCGAGCAAGACAAAAGAAGTAATAAAAATATGGATTATTCGCATACATGTTTCACTATTAACATATTACGTAATGTTACTTAGATAAATGTCCGTAGATCATCGGTGCGACCGTCCAGATGAATATAATTTGCAGGACTGCATACTAGGACGTCCACACAAAATCAAATTTGTTAACAGTTCTACCCATTACACTCGTGGTTACTATTTCAAATGTCCTCGTTTTGGTTGCGCTAAATTATCGGAAAAACTGGATTGTCGCACCGATGATCTACGGACATATATGTAAATAAAATTACGTAATATGTTAATAGTGAAACATGTATGCTAATACTCCATATTTTTATTGCATTTTCTTTTGTCTTGCTTGATTACGTTTTGGTTGTTTTGCTAAATTTTTCTTGAGAACATTTCTTTGTGGTAAGACCATAGCGGATCTATTTCTAGCATAAAGGTGTCTACATAGTGGTTTCCCTCTAATATGTATATAATATAATTTTTACTGAACCTTCAGTACTTTTATATGCTAGACCACTGATGTAAAATCGATGTTAATTAAATTAATATCTAATTTCTCACCCTCATTTTAAATTTATATATATATATATATATATATATATGTATATATACACACACACACACACACACATGTATGTACGTACGTATGTATCTATGTATGTGTATAAATATATATATATATATATATACACATATACACATATGCGCACATACATATACAGACATGTACATACTCGTGCATGAGTTCGCTTTGAAATCACGTGGTCTCGAGTTCAGTTCCACTGCGTGATACCTAGGGCAACTGTTTTCTACTATATCTTCGGGGTGACTAATATTCAGTGAAGCCATCGTAGCTTTAATATATCCAAAAGCAAACCTATTCCCTATATATATATATATGTATACACACACACACAGACACAGCTCCTCCCCTGCACGCACACACATGCGGCTTGGATTCTAAATGTTCATTTGTATCACTTGCTCGAAGACTGCCGGATGACAGTGGATTTTGTATTTTTATAGCTCTGTAAGTGTAGAATACAGCCACGTATAAGTAAATTTCTATGCATTAGATACAATAAACAAGCTTAATAACTTATGGTTTAAGGGTATTTTCGGAAAACTCCATCACAGTTTTGTGTTAGCGTGATAACGAGATAAACCTTTAGTTGCTGTAGTATTAAGGTTCCTACGTCCATATAAGCTTTCCTTTTATCAACTAGATTCCAACAATCAATAATTCGCTTGTTACTGATATTCGTGTTTTTCTATAGAAACTGATATGTATGGTAATACACTCGAAACAGATTGAAGCAAGCTATTTTAAGTGATAGCTTACGTAAGAGTGTAATAAGAAGCTATTCATAAGAAACCGACCTTTTATAAATTGGTTGATTTGATATCTTTCCTGAGACATCTCCATATCAATTGAACAAATTTATTATTTAAAACGACACTGTTTTATTTAGTGTGGTGGAGTTGATTTGATGCAAATATATTCACATGTTTAACACTATTTAGTCCAGCAGTTCACTTTTCTGATAACAAATCTTAACTCTTTATTATCTACTTGTTTTTAGGCATCCAGCGGAACATGGTACAGGACCAGCGAGTTAATGGGTCGCTTTGCAACTTCTAATATGTCGTTGTATCAACAAGTAGATACTGTTTAACGTGCATTTTCACTGCATGCCTTTCCCGTATGTATGTTGATCAGGTGAGTCATGTTCGTATCGCTGAAAGGGTTACAGATTTTTCTATCTGCGCGATCACTTTTTCAAAATCAGATCGGTTTCGCTTGACTCTTGCCGGTCGCTGCTCAGCTACAGTTGATTCTGTGGTGCCCATCCCTGCCATCTCCATCAGATCAGTAACAATAAAAGCCCGAGATGAGTTGGTGAACATCCAGCGGAGTCTGGCTGTATAGTTGTTCGTCATAGCTGACAACCCCGTGAGCCGAGAAGCAGCATCAGCATTTATTGTCTGTTCCAGTGTTAGATCGATAGGATACCTTGAGAACGAATTACTGGTTCTACAAACAGTGAACCCACCACGATCAAGCAAGCCTCTTAATCCAGGGTGTATCTCGTCTATGTTCATAAGATCTAGGTGGTACTTCGTCATATACCTCACGTAGTTCTGTCGGTCGGTTGCGAACAGCAGAGAGATGATCGGCGTGAGAGCGTCTATGAACAAGTCAACGTCGTTTGTTCTGATGTCACGATCGAGTACATGATAATCGTGCATTCTTTCGATGTAATCCATCCAGAATTGAGCGGTAGGTCCTCGAGCTCCGTCCTTTGTCTCTTCCGAAAATTTTATGCAATCAGCGATGACTTTAACCAACAGATCGGAAGTAACGTCGTCAGTTTCATATCTTTGAAGGAATGCTTTGAAGTGAAGACACTCGAATGTGAGAGCCATGATTGGATGCAGCCGCTTACATATGTTGAAATGAATGCCAGACTCGAATCCCTTCAACGATCCAAGAGCAAGTACGTTGTCGCACTTTATGAGGATTCTTGGGCCACCTGACTCGGCCAATAGTTTGCCAATTGCCTTGAAATTGCACATCTGGAGATGAAACTGGCCGAACATTCTGAATACGTTGTCGAAGTTCTGACTTTCGGTGTCTTGGATTCTGATGACAGGTTTCGCTATTGTTGGTTGCGTTTCAGAGCGCACTTCTGTGTCAGTTGTAGAGTTTCAGCCACAACATCCAAACTGGTCGGGGAATGACTGATGTTAGGCACGTAGAAGATCTTCTGTTTTGGAATTGTGTCCGTGTGATACCTGGCATTGAATGCACCCCACATTGGTGTTCCATCTATTTTCAAGGCGTGGCTCATCATGAACATGTAATCTGCCTTGCGAGCTTTCAGCAGTGTCGCAATGGACCTGTTCCACACGTTTGTCTTACTGTAACAAAACAATTTCACTCTTAGTGTCTTCCTGTAGGGCAGAAGTGTAGGCTCGTCTGTATCCAACTTTCTCCTTTTCTGTGGTTTCTCCCAAGGAGTCGGGACTATACGTTCTGACGCATTACACCATCCTTGATCTGTTTCATCTTCGTTTTGGTAAAGGATGCCCGTCGTATCGTGTAAGGAATTTGCACCTGATAGAGTGTAGGTGAGTTCGTCATAATTATCGTAGGCATTCCCCATTACTCGGTTTAGTTGTACATCCTCAGGGATGATGGTCTGCTTCTCATTGTGGGCAAAGTCCAACTCAGTCTCTAGTTCCTCTGCGCAGTGATATTTGATGCCGTAGCCATAACAGTTCAAGAGGGTGATCACCATTCTGCTGCCTGTCATAGATTTCATACCCATTGCGATGTGTTTGCGGGGTTTGATAGCTCCATGCGTAGCGACAAACAAGGCATCCTGACTAGCAACATCAGCATGACAAATTGTACTGGGGGTTTGCTTGCCAAAACTACCATAAACATTCCGGTAGAAAGTCTTCACCAAGTCAGTAGGGTCTAATTAAAAGGTTTCTTATTGTCTTCCAATGCCTGAGATGATTCTTAATTTCTTCCTTTCATGTTAACTGGGTCTAAGACACGTTTGTATGTTGCATTCATCATGTAGCTTGAAAACAGTGTTTCTGTATGTTTCCTCTTAATTAGTGTATAGTGATTAGTAGAAAATGCTTCTTCTATTATAAATCCATACCTAAAATGGTTCTTAAGTGACATGAATAGATTCAGTTGGGTTTAGTGAACAATTCTGCGAAGTAATTGACGCTGGAGCAGAAAGTCTAATTAATTCCTAATTAAGTGTCTAATTAAAGCTTCTTAATTTGCTTTTCCATACCCGTTTTTTTTTCTTAAGTTTTCATTTAAGTATCACTCGTGTCTACGGAGTAATATTCGATGTAATTCTTTACTGGAGCTTAAAGTCTAATTAAATTAGTTATTTGCGCAAGTTGATTATCTCATAATTAATTAATTAATCCATACCTAAGCATACATAAAAATTACGTTTCATGGTATTAGGACCATTTGTACACATATTGTGCCTTGCCAGTATTTTGGAGCTTCAAGTCTAATTAAATCAGGACTGGCTCTCGGTCAAATAAACATATATAAATTTACATGCATGTACATACATGCATACATACATACATACATACATACATACATACATACATACATACATGGTGGCTGCCCCCTCGTTATCGAAGCTTAATCAATGTTGCTATCGTGCAATGCCTGTGCAATATTTATTTTTAAAGTGAGGACAGGCTGTGCACTGAATCAATCCCACTCACTAAGTAACAGCAGTCATAATCAGAAAAGAAGAACAAGTCAACATCATCGGTAACCACTGAGCCGCAGGTTTTATGTTGGAGGTATCCCAGTTACCTGAGTTACCTTCTCCTAGAAGGATGCCCTAACAAAGGCTAGGAGTCCTTCACTCCCAATGGTTTAACCGCGCGATCGGGTATTCAGTCCGATTATTTCTATGTCCCCGCACATGATACATCCTTAAGACATTTATTGGATGGCCGTTGACTCTGAAGAGTTCCTGCGCCCTTTGACGGGTTTTGATTTTCATCCCACAGGGTGTCCAATAAACACCCTCCTCACCAAGCATGCTTGGTGCGGTTGCCGGTTTAGTCACCGACGACCCGACCATGCAACAGGTTGTACTGGGTTACATGTTACTAGTAGCACTCGAAAAGTGACCTGACATACATACATACATACATACATACATACATACATACATACATACATACATACATACATACATACATGCATGCATTACTATGGCTGCCCCCTCTTTATCGAGTATGGCCATTGCACGAAGCTTAACTGTTACTGGTGCTGTGATCGAATGTGACTTTTTAGCCCAGCTAAAGATCTACAATGTCTTGTACAAAATTGGCAACTAAAACCTTTACTGGTAATAGCCGGCTGTAGTTGTAACTGGGCTTCATGTACCTTTGCATGTCGTTTAAGTCCTCCTGCCGAATTACACTCTCTTCCACATGCCCGACAGATATGATTAGTATGAACCTAACTAAGTAAATCATTAGCCCCTGGGAAACTCCGATGTTCTCACCACTCCTCTACCCCTTTCTTTTCCGGAAAACTGTCGCTGGCGGCGCGTTTGGAGGTGAGATACGTTGAATGCACTCGAAAAAACCCGTGGAAAAAATATTTCACACCGAAGTACGAAAGGGGCATTTACGAAATATTTACGCAAGACCAGGACAGACATGCGAATAGAAGGATCGATGAGACTGATAAAGCAAGGGCTGAGCGTCTGGCGGAACAGAGAGAAAGAGACAGAAGCAGGAGATATCAGGAATCGGACGCTCGGAGAGATGTACGTCTGGCGAAACAGAAGGAAAGAGACAAAAGCAGGAGGCATCATGAATAAAACAAGTTTCGCGTAAATCGGACCACGGGTTACCGAAATACGTGGTTTGTTCGGGTGCTTCTATGAATAACCAAACCAGCACATAATGGGAAAATGCTCTGAAAGCAAGGTACCATTGAAATGCGAATATAGACGGAATGACACAAGCTTCGCGTAAATCGGACAACGGATTTCTGAGATAGGCCATTTTTTCGTGTACCTTGAACTAGTAAGGACACAACAGGTCACGGGCAGCCTAGTATCATTATAAAAGCTGTTTTCTTCAGATGAATACCAGAACTATACAATTAAGGACGTTTAAAATATTTCAACTCAACGGCATGTGTATATTTTGTGATTCCACCATCAACACTGGACTAAACGACTAAACCATTATTATCATTGTCTATCACAACATTCTATAATACTACGTTTAAAGACAGTGACAAACTTAACCCAAATTTATATATTGTAGTGGTATCTTTAAATTAGTTAAGTTAGTGTTGTGGAAGGATTTCGACTAAAAAGTGGACTGATTCGTTGTTATAAAACAAAGAACTGTGTGCCATTGGCAGTTCGGGCTGGTAAGCAGTCACTGTGAGCCTTTGATATAGAGCGTTGAATCTCGTGTAATAATAATAGTAGTGCGTCGTGTATATACTTTCTTTCCCGCTGCTTCGTTATATTATATATTCAATACAAGGATATAAGAGATACTTAGATATTTAAACAAATAATGCTTAATGAAATGATGTGAAAGGCCCTGCCTAAATCATTATATATTTTCTCTTCGTCACAACGGAGAAATATCTAAAAGGTTTGTCAGACGGCCTAATGGGCCCAGTAGACAAAATGGAATATAATGAAACCAATTTTCCCCAAACCTATCAGCCCACAACATGTTTATCTACCGCATATAAAATTTTTAACATCAATCCTAGTGGAGAAAATACAAATTTATGGAACAGAATGAAAATTTCCCCACTGAACTAAAAGGGTGCCGACGAGGTTCATATGGATGCAAAGACGAACTCTTAATCAATCTTATGATCCCTGAGAACTGTCATAACAGACGTAGAAATCCCAATTCTGCATGGATAGATTATAAAAAGGCCTTCGACAGCATACCACATTCATAGGTCTTGAAATCGCTGGATATCTTCATAATTTCTTCTGTGATTTCAAACTTCTGAAGCATAACATGTCAATGTAGAATACGAATCTCCAACTATACTGCACTAATGGAGTACTGACCACAAAAAACATTAATATCATCTGCGATATTTTCCAATGTGACTCACTATCACCTTTAATTTTCTGCATAGCCCTAATGCCCCTTACAAATAAACTTGACAGAATAGGGAGTGGATATAAAATTGGCGACAAGAAAATAAGTCATCTATTTTATATGGATGACTTAAAACTCTATGGCAAAGACGATAATGAGCTTGAGGGACGACTATGTACTGTGAAAGCATTCAGTGATGACATTGGGATGGAATTTAGCCTTGATAAATGTGCCAAAGCAAATTTCCAGAAAGCGAAACTGAAGATCTCACATTCAGTGGAGCTGGATGTTGATACAGTCATAAAAGAACTTGAGCAGGAACAAACTTACAAATACGACGGAATAAATGAAGGCTCTGACATTCAGGTTGCAAGTATAAAGAGTAGATCAAGGAGTGTTACAGGAGAGTTCAAGCAGTCCTAAAATCTGAGTTAACTATACATTCCTTAGCAGTTCCGGTTATTATTTACAGTTTCAATGTGTTGAACTGGAATATGAGAGAAATAAGAAAGATTGAAAGGAAAATCCGTAAGCTATTGACTTGCAATAAGATGCACCACCCAAAGGCAGAGGCATATCGTCTTTACCTACCCAGAGCTCAAGGAGGTCGAGGTTTGATCCAATTCGAAATCTACAAAACCTCCACGATTGGACTGGCAAAATATCTTGAAATATCTAAACGACTGGATGCTAGAGCTCGTTGAAAACCATGAAGGACGTAAGAAGCTATATTCTGTTATGAAGGGGAGCAAAATATTTTCAAGTGAGTTAATGCATAATATCCAGGTTGAACAGCATGATGGAAGTGCAGCAACTATGGTTGCAAAGGAGGTGAAATCAATAACAAAGCAAAATACGTTTGAACAATTGGCTGATAGGTGGGAACAAAAACCTCTGCATGGCAAATATGTAGCCCGTTGCAAACAAGCTGATGTAGACCAGAAGCACACCCATCAATGGCTACGGAGCTGAGGGTTAAAGGCTTTATCTTGGCTACCCAAGATCAGAGCTTATTGACCCGGAACTCTCAAGCCAATGTGAGGAAAACTGGTGTAGACCCAAAGTGCCGATACTACAACGATGGGATAGAAACAGTGGTTCACTAAATCTCTGGATGTAAGGTTTCAGCACCCGAAGAGTACAAATCAAGACATGACAGAGTTGGCCAATATCTACACTGGATAATGTGTCAGCATTATAAAATCAAAACTGCTGACTCAACTTCCAGCAAGACAGAAAACTAGTGTCATCTTAGTCTGCTGGCTTTGTCAGTTGATACTTTCCATTATACCCAGCAAAATAAGCTGTGAGGTTTCATATAATAATAATGATGATGATGAGGATGATGATGATTATGATAATAATAATAATAATAATGATAATAATAATAATAATAATAATAATAATAATAATAATAATAATAATAATAATAATACTTTATATAAAAAGAGAAAATATATATGTACATTATATCGTTTATTTTTTTTATTCACCTCTACATTACAATTTTTTTCTGCCCAGTGAGCGATAGTCACAAGAGAACTGCTTAACGTTTCACCTGACGTAATAAATGTAATGACTTTTATATATATGGTTTGCAAAATTACTCGATCAGAGATTTTGTCGTTGGAACTGAAATAAATATATCGGGTAAAGTAAATGCAAACCATTCAGCAAACGCACTTATTGTTATATTCACCGATGGTTTATTTACCCAAAATATTGTATACTATAAAGTGTCTAAAAGCTTCCTTGTACAACTACAACATAGTCACTTACACCTTTGTATTGTATCATATACATACACGTACTTCATCAATCCATCCATCCATCCACACACACACACATATATATATCATATATATATATAAAAGTAGTTTTAGAGACAGAACCACCTTCCACTCAATCAGCACTGAAAGATTTTATACCTGACCACTCCATATACTAACTATATCTATTCTGAATCCTGTATTTTCCGTTTATAAGACTACACGTGTTTCATGAAAGTTCGTCGGTATTGATTAGATACAAGGTATCTAGTTTCAATACTTAATCGGGTCGTCATACTCTCAATCTTCAGGTCTGGATTCCTCAGACGGAAACTGAAAGATGTTCGTCGTACATATAAAACATATATATAAGCGAGCGTGTGTGTGTGTGTTTGCCCGCCCCAACAGGTTGACAACAGTGTTAGTGTGTTTACGGCTCCGTATGTAGCGGTTCAACGAAAGAGATCGATTGAACAAATGCGAAGCTTTAAAAGAAATTCCTGGGATCGATTCGAATAAGCCCGCCATTTTCATAGATATGTAAAGATAAACATTCGTACATGCTACGACGAATTCTACGGTTGGCTGTCGGGTATGCTATATTGTGTTTTTTCCTTACATGTCTTGAGTTCGTTGCACTGAAGAGCATAGAATGCATATTCTGCATTGATTGCGAAATCACAAGTGATATGTAACTAAATTCTGTTTTTAAGTGACTTGCTTTGAAGTTTTGCATTCGGTACAATTTGTTTATTTTAGTAGTTTTGACTGCAAGAGACCCTCCTAGCGTGCGGTACCTATGAATAATAGTACCCTCTATATAATATAAATAAATATTTTCAAAGTGGAAAAATTTACAGATTTTTTCTCTTACGAGGTTTTTCACGCTAACTACTGATAATTTCTTATAAAGATTTTATCCTTAATTTTAAATATATATATATATATATATATATATATCACCGTGATCACCGTGACCGACCAGGCCATCAGATGTTGTTACACATCGTTGGTCACAATGCGCTTCGTATTGTTTTAGCCTTCAAATGACGCCCCCCCCCCGCTGACTAAGCGAGCAGGCCATATATATATATATATATATATATATATGTATGTGTGTGTGTATGTATGTATATATATATATATATATATCGCTGTTGCTGCAGATCAAGAGTAGGCCTTGTAGCCCACATGCAAGCCTGCGAATATGCGAATAGAACGATCGACGTCGACCTACGACAGACAGACGACCACATCGATTATATATATATATATACATACTTACATATAAGAGAACAAAGTGTACGTTTCTCCGCTATATATATATATATATATATATATATATATATTTGTACGTGTCCATTTTTGCTTGAATTTGCTCCCCCCACATAACTTGATAACTAGTGTTGTTTTGTTTATTTCCTCATTAACTAGTTGTTCGGCAAAAAGGACCGTTAGAACACGTACTAGCTTAGCAGATGTACTGATGTCGATTATAGTTGAAATCCTACAAGATTGTCGATTGGAACGACTTTTTTTGCGTCAAATCAATAAATCTCATAAAAATACCCTATCTGTAAAAAAAAATGAGGCTTGTACTTATGTAAGATACTAATATTGGCAAGTAATGTTTGTCACCACTTCGACATGACTGTTCCGTTTCAACGGACGTTACTGCGTTTTTTAACCCCAAGAGGACATTTCCTCTAGCTGTTTAACCATGCACACCTGCATCCGATATACTGCGAGCAGGGGTACGAACCCTTACCACCTTCTAGCGACGGGACCAGTATACTAATATTTGTTTCTTCTTTTGATGAGAGTATCGTAGAAGGGAGGCAAATTCTGTAAGACATGTTCATGACTTAGATGTTTTTCACAGCTTTAACAATTACATTGCAACGATAACGTTACAAAAACCAACAGAATAGATTTTCCCTTAATGTTGTCATACAATGATACAGAAATCGCAGCAGCATCTCCTTCAAATTATAGCCCAGTGACTTAAAGCCACAACAAAGAACCGTTAGATAATGTTACAGTAAACACTATTTCAAAGACGAAAGGATAACAGCTAGAGCGTCTTCCATAGTAGATGTGCCCTGGTAAGGTTAGTCTGGAGCTAAGTAACAATAACGTCAGTAACAAAGATTATGTGGCAAATGGTTATAAGAGAGTGTGACGAAGAGAGAGATAGAAAGAGAGAAAGTGATGAATGATATGCAAATATGACATATTGATTTCAAATTTCGGCTCAAGGCCAGCAATAGGAGAAGTGGTAAGTCGATTACATCAACCTCAGTGTTCAACTGGTGTTTCTTTTACCAACTCCGACAGGATGGATGAAAGGTGAAGTCGACCTCTGCGAAATTTGAACTCAAAACATAAAGACAGACGAAACGCTGTTTAGGATTTTACTTGGCGTGCAAATGATTCTGCCAGTTTGCTGCCCTGTACAAATATGTAATATTCATTAGGATATATGAAAGTTCTAGAAGATTGTAATTGTTACTTAATATTCATGTCATTTTCACTTAATTTTTATATTGACTTCATAGAAGATAATTTATGCTGCCCTAGGTCGTTCTGGAAGTCTCTTCCTCACATTATATTTCCATGAGTGGAATCCCACAATACGTCAAACTTAACATTAATCTTTCTAACAGCAAGCTACGTGTTGTTCTTTCAAACACAAATGAGCCTTCACGAGGTTAAGTGCAATTTTTTTTCTTTCTGGATCAATAAATAAATCTGGAACGGCTTCATTGGAGGCCGTATATAAATTTAACAGTCGGACAAATAGCTTTTGCATAACAATAACTTGATGAAAATGTACAAAAAGCAAAATCCTATATAATAGGATTTTGTTAAAGGATGAAATAATAATTAAGTTCTTTATGTAATATGTTAAATTATGACTTGATGGAACAATAGGAGATTATTAGATAAATGTTCTCAAAAGGAAGTGGATCAACTAAATTTTTTTTAAATGTAAAGCAAACGAGTATTTATAATGTAAGTTTGTCACGAACCCAATGAAATATGTTGTAATCTGTGTTCCATACACGTCATTGTATAGCAACTTAATAGTACCAAGTTTGTGCAGTCAACATCTGGGATGAAAAATTGATCTAAAGTAGAGCAAATGTGAAGTGGACGGGTTTGGGGAAATTGTTCATGGATAAGAGAGAACAGCAAGAATTCATTCAAAGATAAGAAAAAGAGAAAAGAAAATGAAAGGAGAATGAGAGAAAGCAGATGGTGCGTATATATGTAGATAGATAGATAGATAGATAGATAGATAGATAGATAGATAGATAGATAGATAGATAGATAGATAGATAGGAGAGGAACAAAGAGAGAAAGGGATTGACAAAAGAAGTATGACATTGAAACTTTACAGTTTGTAGCATGAAACTTGGTAACTGTGTAATTTATTTCGTAAAAACATATCTGAATATTATTTAGCAATCATTCAACACATTATATATTTTGATTGAATCTTCATCATTTAAATGCAATCTTCACTCCATCTTTAGTTGTGTTAGGAAGCAATCCGGAAATTGATTTAAATGTCATATATTGCCTGCGTTATACAAATGCTAAGAGAATCTTTAAAAAATTTAAAAGACTGTAAACTGAGCTGCTAAACATACATAGGCGATAGCGAATCTTTGAGAAATATCGAAGATTATATTTTCAAAATGTTTGTTTAGTTTCATAAATCTAGCCTGGTATCTTTTTAGTAAAATTATAGTTCAACTAGAAAGAAATACTGCAATAATTTATAAATTTTCAAAAACTTTTCACATGACCAGTGAGAATGGGAACAGCAGCGCTCCCGACACTTTTAAGGGTTTTCCAGAGTGGTATGCAAAGAGATGAAGTTATCTTCAGATAAAAATTCTGGTTCAAATTTTTACAACAGAATAGATTCCATTAAATGTATTCAAGGGTCAAATAGAGGTATTAGACGGGTTAAATCTGTGGTACCCAAATTGAAACGTCTTCCAACCGGCTTTCACACTCTTTTTACTCTTTTACTTGTTTCAGGCATTAAACTGCGGCCATGCTGGAGTACCACTGTGAAGAATTTTTAACCGAATCTATCGACCTCAGTACTTATTTTTTTAAAGCCTTGTACTTAGTCTATCGGTCCTCTACTGAACCGCTAAGTGACGGGGATATAAACACACCAATACTGGTTGACAATCGATGGTGGGGCTGATAAACACAGACACAAACACACGCGCACACACATACACACATACATACACACACATATATACCATATGCTTCCTTCAGTTTCCGACTACCACAAGGCTTTGGGTGACCCGGGTGACCAGTAGAACTGAACTCCGAACCATATGGTTGGGAAGCAGGTTTCTTACCACACAGCAACACCTGCACCTATTTTATTTGTTTCAGTTATTTGACTGCGGCCATGCTGGATCACCGCCTTTAGTCGAGCAAATCCAACCCAGGACTTTTCTTTGTAAGCCTAGTACTTATTCTGCCGGTCACTTTTGCCGAACCGCTAAGTTACGGGGACGTGAACATACCAACATCGGTTGTCAAGCAATGATGGGGTGGGACAACCACAGATACACAAACATACACAAGCACACCCACACGTACACACACACACAGATACACACACATATATAGGACAGGCTTCTTTTCAGTTTCCGTCTGTCCGAGGCTATAGTAGAAGACACTTGCCCAAAGTGCCACGCAGAGGGACTGAACCCAGAACCATGTGGTTGGCAAGCTACTTACCATACGGCCACTCCTATGCCTATGTTTACATTTAGCAAATTTCCATCACAAGGTTTAGAGTTAATGCTTGATGGCACTTATCCAAGGTATTATGCAGTGAAATCGTGTAGTTACGAAGCGAATATTCATCTCGTGTGTGTTTGCCTTCTGTACTAAAATGTACCCTCACCAAAAGAGCCCGAATAACGAAGCGGCTTTTCCAAATCGTCTCATTCTCTTACCAAATGTTCCGTTAGGAAGAATCCAAGACGTAGTAACAGAACGAATAATGCGACTAATTGGTATTGTCACGTGGTAGCCAGATCATTAATATGCAAGAAGAGCATTGAAATGGAGAGCAGCAGGAATAAGAAGACAGACCATATAAAGTCCAAACTTCCAAGGAAATGTTGAAGAGAATTTAAGAAAATAGGATAACACTAACGATGAAAAGCAATGGAAGAGATCTACTCATGATCACCAATATTCGTTGGATGGACTGGCTGAGTGGTTCATCTCTCTATATATAAACGGCAGTTTATCTGTGCGTGTTTCTGTGTGTCTGTTTTCTTGTACCCTCACCCTGACCACGGCTTTCAACCGATTCTGATGAAACTTGACACACACATAGCCCAATGTCATAATTCAAAACTAACGCAGCGAAAATTTTGAAAAGTTCCCCCAGTTCTGAAAAATATCGATAAATTCGACATGGGGTCGAGAATCAGAAACACAAACCACAGACTGTCTAGGGGACGCAACTCGACCTTTTTAACTAAAAAAAAATTTACCATAATTTTTTTTCCATTTTTTGGCTATAACTCTCTAAAAATGCTTATATAGTTATTTCCCTTACAAACCCGAGCAACGCAGGGCGATACTGCTAGTATATATATATATATATATATATATATATAGTTATCCGTAATAATGAAGGGTGAATTAATTAATTTGGAATAATTATCAATTACACCAAGTAGTCTTCGGCATGTAAAAGCCTCATTCGAGAAAATTTAAGTAATACTAAGCAATAAGGGTTTAGCAATTCGTTGCTAAACCCTTTATTGCTTAGTATATATATATATTATATATATATATATATATATATATATATATATATTATATATTATATATATATATATATATATATATAATATATATATAAAACCATCAAAAGCTAATTTATTTTTATGTTTTTTTTTTATTTATTATCAGTGTTGCTTAATATGTTTTGCTAAAATTGCTGTTTCTTTTCAGATATCACCAGAAAAAGGTAATTAAAATTCATTAAAATGACAGATCTATTGGACTTTCAAAAGGGTCAAATTGTTGGTGCTCGTATGGCAGGCACTAGTGTAACGAAAACAGCCGAAATGTTTGGTGTATCGAGAAATACTGTCTCAAAAATAACGACAGCTTTTGAGAAAGAGGGAAAACCTCCTCATCGAAACAAAACTTCGAAAGAAAACCAAAACTTTCAGATAGGGACCATCGGACACTTACGCAAATTGTTTGAAAGGATCACAAAAGTACAGCTCCCAAAATTACTGCAGGGCTTAATGACCACATTGAGAACCCAGTTCTCACAAAAACTGTTCGCCAGGAGCTGCACAAAGCCGGACTTCACGGGAGGGCAGCAATGAGAAAACCACTACCTTCAAAAGCAAACGTTGCGAAGCGTTTAGAGTGGAGTAAAGACCTACAGAATTGATCCCTAGAGCAATAGAATAATGATATTTTTTCGGACGAGTCATCCTTTACCTTATTTTCGATCACCGGCCGAGTATACGTGTGGAGACAGCCAAAAGAAGCATTTGACCCAGACTGCCTTCTTCCAATTATAAAACATGGAGGAGGGTCTGTGATGATCTGGAGGGCTATTTCTTGGAAATCCGCCGGCCCAATGACTTCCCGTTATGGCAGAATTAATAGTGAAGACTATTTAAGAATTTTATCTGATCAAATTCATCTCATGATTGCAGAACTGTTTCTGGAAGGAAACACATTCTTTCAGGATGATAATGCACCAATTCACACAGCTAAAGTTGTTACTGAATGACACGAGGAACATTCTAGTGAAGTTGAACATCTTATCTGGTCACCACAGTCGCCAGATCTCAATATTATTAAACATTTATGGTGCATTTTAGAAAAACAATCAAGGAGTCGATATCCTCTACCATCGTCACTACAAGAACTAGAGACGGTTTTAGCTGAAGAAACGACAAAAATTCCTTTGGAATCAATTCAAAATTTGTACAAGTCCATATCTCGTAGAATTTAAGCTTACCACATATTAAAATAAATTTGTTTGAAATTTTAAGGTGTTTCCATTATTTTGTCCAAACTCTGTATATGTTCTTAGTACACTACAGATACTGAGTAATGCAAGGCACAAGTATTATTTCTGTACTTTGAGCCATTTATTAAATCTCTATATATAAAACTCTAGTTGTGTGAGTGTCTGTCCCCTTCGATTTAGATTCCTAACTCCTCCCACATTTTGCGGTGCAGTTTAACCAAATTCGGGTATCTTATAGTCGTGATTTATATCGAGCCCGTCTGGCTATTAGCGCGCGTCAACGATGAGTCTACGATTTTAAAAATAATTTAACATAATTTTTTATTCCATTTTAATGCATAATTTTTCGTGTGTCGATGGCGGCGGAGTTGGCGTCCACGCTCACAGCTGCACCTGTTTGCTTCTCCCCCTTCCCTCCCTCGTGAAGCTGTGGGGAAGGGAGTGTAAAGAAATCAACGTCGTAATGCGTTGTCAAGGAGACCAGCGTTCTTTTAGAACAACGACTTCATGGCTTGAAGACACCAAAACAGAAATGGCTAAGAAAGCCCGAATTGGCATCTATAAGGGAAGTAACTCTCTAAAAATGCTTATATAGTTATTTCCCTTACAAACCCGAGCAACGCCGGGCGATACTGCTAGTAACCTATATAAAGAATTCAGTCTCTTACGTCAGAAATTCAATTTATACAGTTTTTCAAACAATGAACTTTGTTTCCCCGCTATAGAAACACAATTTCCTGCTTCGGAGTTTATTACCAAGCATTGTAATCAACAATTGCAAACCTTATAATTATGTTTTCTTTTTATCTACGCCAACGTTTGCAGTGAATATAAAGTTCAAACTAATGTTACGTAGGTTGTCTTCTGTTTCAAGATTCGTTACGTTATAAACACTGTACAAATTAATTCCTTTTAAGAACTTTCCAAGACCCGAGACAAAATTTTAATTGGAATATCAAAGATGCAGCAGTAAACTATTTCCTGAAGAAGTACTGTGCATGTCAAGTATTCCTAACAGTTCAATAATATCTCAAACTAAAACTATCGAATGGTTGGGACAAATGTAACAGCGGGTATAAAGTCATAGCTTCT
The DNA here is from genome assembly GCF_006345805.1 of Octopus sinensis. Taxonomy (NCBI): domain Eukaryota; kingdom Metazoa; phylum Mollusca; class Cephalopoda; order Octopoda; family Octopodidae; genus Octopus; species Octopus sinensis. The sequence continues at coordinate 61,288,660 of NC_043003.1, read as the reverse complement.
GTCTCAGACCTAGTCAATGGACGGAAACTGTGAAGAAGCACGTCTTGTAAACATACATGCATTCATACATACAGACATAATACACACATATGAGTGTGTATGCATGTATACAAACACACACACACACGCACATATATATGTTACATATGTATTTATGCATATATATGTATGCATGTATACATATGTATATATAATAATAATAATAATAATAATAATAATAATAAAGGGTAAAATTAATTAATTAATTAATAATTGATAATTTTACCAAGTAGTTCGGTATGTTAAAAGAACCATTATCGGTAAACTTAAACAAATTTTTTTATAATTATGAGTATAATTATAATTAGGGTTCATACTCATAATTATAAAAAATTATATATATATATATATAATGTATATTTGTATGTATGTATACATATGTATACATACATATATATGCATAAATACATATGTAACATATATATATGTATATATGTGTGTGTATACATACATACATACATACATACATGCACACTCATGTGTCTATGTTTTTACCTTTGTCTTCGTAGGTGGGAGGACCCAAAAGAAACCGGAATTTTGCAATATTATTTAATTAACTTAGTTTTGTATGTTTACAGTTTTATCGCCTTCAAAGTATTCTCCATTTGAAGCAATGCATCGGTCCAGACGCGTTTTCCACTGGTTTTCCACTATTCGAAGCAGTACTGGAACTCTTGCGAAGTGATGCCCTCTAACGCTGCTATCGTTTTTCTTCTTCACCTCTTCCACATCTACAAACTCTATTGCACCAACATTCATCATCAGTGACGACCTTCGAAAAAGAGCTTTCAGTTCACGACATGCATTCAGTCGTGACGGCTTTTGATCTTCCATGAGCAAGCGAAGCACAAATTTTGCTGCAATTCCTCGTCAAAATTTGTTGGCAGGAGTTTCAGGCCAAACCAGTCATATCGGCCAAACCAGTCATATCGACTTGAATGTGGTTGATCCTCAAGCGACAAGTAGTCATTCCTAAAGCGTGAAAACCAGTCGTAAACTTATGTTTTGCACATGGCAGCGGCCTTGTAAGTTGTTTGAAGCATGAAAAAACTGTTTTGGTCGCCGTTTTACCCAACGGTAAACTGAATTTCACTGAAGCACGCTGTTCCTTCGTTTCAGCCATTGCAAAAATCGACGAGCAGGGAGAAGCACAGCAAAACTAAGGCACACAACATGATAGTAGGACTCCACCGGAAGCCGCCAGTCGGCAGACTGATCCCTGAAGCTCACATAAGTAGCTTCAATGACGCTCACATCAAATAATGAACTACAAAGGGCTTGTACCACAGAAAACTCTTCGGTTACTTTACGGTACCCCGGCGGCGACTTGCATTTGTGTTTTTTTTTAAATAGTCACTTATCTGTTTGATAAATAATGATAAACAGAAATCGATAAAATATAAGCCTAACTGATGCAAGTACAGGGGTTGATGTAATCGACTAAAAGACACTTGAAAGTGGTACCACAAAAGGTCAGCAGTCAAATAACTGAAGCCATTTAAGGTGTATTGTGTATTGCAAAAGACACAAGAGTTACAAAACTAGAACCACTTAGTGAAAAAGAAAGGCATAAACTAGAATTTCTATTGGTTTTGAAACATTTAGTTCTTTGTTTGGCGTGTCGTTGTTTATTGTAGAATTTTGTTGCTTTTGATTGAGTTGGATTTACTTGTGTCTAGTAAAAGAGGATATAACGATTTTACTTCATAAAAATACACTTGAAGTTTATCTCACGAAAATCAAATAAATACATGAATATAACAACAACAACAACAACAATGATAATAATAATAATGATAATAATCATGATGATGAGGAGAAGGAGAAGGAGGAAAACTAGGATTGACGAAATGGCGTCAGTTTCAACAAAAAAAAAATCTATTGGCATTTCTCTTAAAGGCCTTTTGAACTGATTATTATTATATTCCATAACAGATTGCCGCAAGTAAAGATTCATTTAAGTAAATTATCTTTACAATTACGATACTGCGACGACGTCTTGCAATTCAACAACAACAACAAAAACAAAAACAGCAGCAACAGCAACAACAATAATAGAATGAAGCTCCAGATTTTAAAATAACCTATTTGTAAGCATGGAATTAATAGTTTCGAAAGGTTAAAGAAAATTCCATATTTACAACTGTTTACAGAAATAACCAATGTTACAAAAGACAGCACAATTCTCAAGTAAAATTTTTAAGGACAAATATGATCTGTGAATAAAAAAAAGCAACAAAGGGCTTAGGTTAATGCTAGGATTTAATTTCATGAGTATTTATTTTCTGGTTTCAGTTATTTGATTTCTGTCGTATTACAACCCTTGATTTAATAAATCTTGCCGATTCCCAAATACGAAATTTTCTTTAAAAACATACCAAAGTATGTTGTATTTCTCCGAAAGACAAAGGTTAGATATTCAAGAGGTAGTAATGTAGGTGTATGCATGTTGTATAATAGGGAAATTCTATCGAACTGAGGTCGGTAAGCTAAATTTTCGTTTTGATACCGGTAAAAATAAAACATACACGCATGCACACATACTCATAATGTGCAAATACATATACATATGAACACATACATACACACACACACACACACGCGCGCGCATGTGTATACACACACACGCTTATGTGTGTGAGTGGTTTGGTAGGGTGTATATGGTGTGCTTGTGTGTGGTGTGTACATATATATGTATTATATTATAAGAAGTTTCTAGAATCATTATTTAGTGTTCTACGTTGCCAGTCATTTAAACGATTAAAGAATAGAAACAGTGTGACAATATAGTTTTTTATCATTTCAAAGGTTTCACTCATCGGGCAACTGTCATGGTGGGGTACCATGACAAAACTGTTCCTAAATACAACGAAATATAAATTATTCATGGAAATCTGTGTACCCTTTTACTCTTTTATTTGTTTCAGTCCTTTGACTGTGGCCATGCTGGAGCACCACCTTTAGTCGAGCAAATCGACCCCAGGACTTATTCTTTGTAAGCCTAGTACTTATTCTATCGGTCTATTTTGCCGAACCGCTAAGGTACGGGGCCGTAAACGCACCAGCATGGGTTGTCAAGCGATGTTGGGATGGGGGGCAAACACAGACACACAAACACATACACACACATACATACACATATATATATATATACATATATACAACGGGCTTCTTTCAGTTTCCATCTACCAAATCGACTTAGAAGGCTTTAGTCGGCCCGAAGCTATAGTAGAAGACACTTGCCCAAGGTGCCACGCAGTGAGACTGAACCGGGAACCATGTGGTTCGTAAGCAAGCTACTTACCACACAGCTACTCCTATGCCTGTTTGTTTACAAAACAAAAAAGAAAAAACAAAAACGAAAGAAAACGTTTGAGAATTTGTCACATACATCTCGTCAAGTGTTAAACGCATAAAATATGATATATCAATGTTTCGAAATGTAAAACATGCAATACCTTCATTACCATATGTGTTAAGCACAAGCTAGTAAAGAAGGAAACTGTTGATAATGTAGTTTTATGCTGATAGAACACTGAGTGCTGTTTTTTTTTCTGTATGCAACCAAGTTTAATGGCAGGGCAAATTTATCCTGCGGGAAATATACTATTTTAACTGGGTGGTATTTGAAAATATCTCAATAACTATCACTGGAAGTGTCTACAAGGATTTACCAGTTCCAATATATTTTTTAAATGCCAGACGATGCTGTATTTCTCACAGATATTGATGTCTGCGTGTTACATAAAAGATGAATCTATTTCTTATTCGTGAATATTATTACTCTTTATTTTCTGAATAATTTTTTATCGTGTATTTATTGTGAATCTTTCTGCGAGTATACTTTCTCAAAAGAATTTTCAGTAAGTCCTGTATTAACGTTCTGTTTCGTAGTAGTGTGCAAGAGAGACCATCATCTGATAAACTAATGCTTTGGAAAGGTATATAAATTTGAGAGACCAGATATTAGGTATGTTGTAATTTCAGAAAGAAGGGCTACGAGCGTTCGTAGTGTGCAAAGAGCGAAGGCTTGGTGCAATTGTAGCTGACTTAAACTTTATTTTTGTTGAAGATCTTCCGCTATTTATGGTTAAAGGAAAATATTAGATGGTACCGAATTAAGAAACATTACTGTTGTTATTATCACCAGATAAGCCAGTATCGAAAATAAATAAATTGCTGGCGAACCGATTTTAAACTGGCTTCGATTATTACTTGAAGTTATGCTTAATATCTTAAGAACAGGCACGGATATCATATAATTTAATTAAATCTGATCTAGCAATTAGTGGTCAGTGTCCTCAACAATATAAGAAATTAGTCAGAAAGCAAGATATGATACGTCGTAAGAATGGCGGATTATTTTCATTGATTTATTAGGGTGTTAAGTTTGAACATTACCCATTCTTCCCAAGAGTGGTGGGAAAAAGAAACCTTGATTCGACTTTTTGTAACAGACTGAATTCTACTATAGTAACACTGAAGTCAGGGGTAAATACGGGATAAATAAGGGTAAATTTAAGTCAATAAGGGAAACGGTCCTTCCAGTATGGCAGGTTGGTCTTCAGCAGACCAGGGCTTTCAACCAGTTGATAGATAAATGTCCAGGCAGGACGACTCCAAGATCACTTTCCCCATATCAACATTCGTAACATTATTTCACTCCATCCTTGTTACGAAAGCAGTGTGCGAAGAATGTGCCTTCTTTCTTTATGGTTGAGGTAACACTTGTAAGAACCTGGTTTGTTGCATCGATCTGCCATTTAATATTAAGAGTTGCTCTCGCATGTCTTGTGTATATCCCATCTTCGCTTTTCCACCAGTATCTTTGGTACAGTCCATGTAGTACAGCCTTATATGAACACTGTTTCTATTGTTGAATGAAAGAAGTTAATCTTTAGCTCTCTGTTTAGATCTGATTTCAAAATGGTGTCCATCTTTGACAGAGCTGGCTATGCTTTCCAACGCAAGTTTTAATAACCTTCTCATTTGTACCAAACCACAAGCCAATCTACATTTTCGAATTAGAATCCATTCATGGTTAATAGATAGTTATCTTCTTGGTTTTAAACCAATAGCTAAAAAAAAAAATGCTTAAACACACCGTAAAAGAGTTTTCCTAAATATTTCACACATACTTGCTGGCCTTTACATGTCATCAAATACGGTATATATATGTGTACATACAATATATATATATGTATATATATATATACATATATATATATGCGTATATATACATATGCATAAATGGATATATATATACATACATATATATACACATATATGTACATATATATATATATATACATACATATATATATATATATATGTATATATATAGACATATATATGTTTGTAAATATATATGCACATATCTATGTATATATGTGTATATAGATAAGTATGTATACATATATGCATATACGTGTGTGTATGTGCGTGTGTGTATGTGTGTGTGTGACAGGAGTGGGTGTGTGTTAAGTAGCTTGCTTACCAACCACATGCTCCCGGATTCAGTTTCACTGCGTGGCACTTTGGGCAAGTGTCTTCTACTCTAGCCTTGGGCCAACCATAGCCTTGTGAGTGGATTTGGTAGACGGAAACTGAAAGAATCCCGTCGTGCATATATATATATACATGATGTTTATGTGTCTGTGTTTGTCCCCCTACCGTCGCTTGACAACTGATATTGATGCGTTTACTTCCCCATAACCTAGCGGTTCGGCAAAAGAACCGGTAGAATAAGTACTATGCTTACAAAGAATAAGTCCTAAAAACGGTGCCCCAGCATGGCCGCAGCTAAATGTCTGAAGCAAATAAAAGATAAATGAAAAGAGTATATATATGTATATATGTATATATGTATACATATATATATATATATATATATATATATATATATATATAGAGAGAGAGAGAGAGAGAGAGAGAGAGAGAGAGAGAGAGAGAGAAAGAAAGATATATAGTTTTATATATATATATATTTTTTTACATATATTCTTTTATTCTTTTACTTGTTACAGTCATTTAGCTGCGGCCATAATGAAGCACCACCTCTAATCGAACAAATCGCCCCCAAGACTTATTTTCTGTCAAGCGATGGTGGGTAGAGAAACACACACCCAAATATATACATATATACCACGAGCTTCTTTCAGTTTCTGTCCACCAAATCCATAGTAGAAGGCATTTGGCCAAAGTGCCACGCAGTGGGAATGAACCCGGAACCATGTGGTTGGGAAAGAAGCTTCTTACCACACAGCCACGCCTGCGCCTGTATATACACAATGAAAGTGTAGTTATTACTACTTTAATAGAATGTGAATTATTCCTTATTTTGTTGTCTTGCGAAGCTGATACCTGTGGTTTCATATTGCTTATGTGTACGTTGCAATAATCTTCAGTCAACGCCCGATTAAATAAAATGTTTATGAAGATGTACATACACACACACACACACACATGCACACACATTTATATATGAAGTGTTTACTTCTAAGAAATTTGGAAAACAAGTAACAATAACCTGCAAAGGACTCGCGAAAAATGTAGGATAAAATAATTCATTGGAATGAAATGTAGAGTGACTGCAACTGTGAATTAAAATTGCAGCCGATGAAACTTTCAAGTCTCAATTAAGCAGGGTTTTGTTGGAATAACTCATTTATTTGTCTGTTTCAGTGATAAATCTAACAAGATCTGTCATGATTCATTCTTCATTGCATTCGGCTCTCAGATAAAATCTAAGAAAAATGAAACCCAGTAGATCATGTTAGAACCATGATCTTAATAAACAAATACTTCCTCTCCTGATTTATGCGTTGAATATATAGCTTTAAATTATCGTTCTTCCAGCACGAATATACAACAGCATGTATGTGTGTGTAATTGTGCATCCTGTGTGAGTATGTGCATACCCAAGTGTGTATGTGTGAGTATGTGAGAATGGGAGAGAGATAGAGATAAAATGTTTTTGCGCAGGCGTGACAATTCTTGACCATTAAATGCTAAAATATAGAAACAAATAGATACGAACAAATTTACTTATAGCGCTACCAATTAATTACAGTACAGGCTTTGGTAAGATAGCAAGGTTGCGGATTTTTCGGAGACAGCAATTTGTGAAGAGAAGAAAGAAAAAATCAATCTTTATGGAATATTATTTCAGCTTCATCCACTTTTGATGTCAATTCCACAAATATCTAAAGTTTGTATCACGTTTTATGTTGTCGCTTTCAAAATCTTACCGACTTGGAAGATAGTTATCGAGATATTCTGACATCATCTACTTGCCGGTATTATCCCTTCTGATAAAGATATCAGTCTGAAATTGTTCAAAAATGCTATTAGGTAGATAGTTCTCTAACGATGTTGCAAATTGCATCTTCACAGTAATTATTTTATACGACTTTGACATTAACGATAAAAGCAACAACAAAATAATGCTGAAAAATAATAAAAGTATATAAATATGAACAAGAATTACAACTAACAAGGAAACGATAAATACAAAAGTAATAAAAAAAAAACCAACAGCGAAGAACTAAAAGACTCGACATCTTCAAGACATTACAGCGACTGCTTTGAATTTAGTTTTCTTACAAAATGCGGGATCAGTAAGAAAGAACAAAAGAGCAAAAACAACAACGTATAGTGCGGCAAGAAGCAGCAGCAGCAGCAGCAGCTGCAGCGAGCATCGTGTGTAGCTTAAGATGAAAGGCTAGACGTAAGCGTAAAAATACAGTTGTAATGTAAAGAGCTATGATGTAAATTATATTGAATCTGCAGATAAACGAGTGAAAGTTATGAATTTTGAGAAAAGCTTTAATACATTAAGAGCTGAAGATGTGTCTCATTTGCTCTATGACAGTAAAAAGCTGTACTAAAATCTCATTTTGTCGCTCACCCTTCCAGAGTGGACAAAATAAACTCTAGTAGAGTGAAGGCGCAGATTAAATCGACTTTACCATTCAGAGGATTTCAAGGAAAAGAGCTGTCATCAGACATTCCTTATCAATTTTCAGTCTGCTTCCGCTTGCAAAGCTGCTTGAAATGTGAAAGGGAAAATTTTGTATGTTACCCCCGGTGATTTGTAGTGGTTGAATACGCATAACCTCAGCTTCCGATTTCCTCTGCACTGAAGATTGGAAGTGTCCTAAAACCATCTAGGATACACTGTACTATAGTGCTTCTACACAATAATATTAATGTCAATCAAGACTTGTCAATTCTCACTGTGAGAGTGGAAACAGCTTGTCGATGTCCAGGCGCTGTAGCTGTGAATCATCTCATCATGAAAATACACTTTAATTGAAATATTAAACCTTAACTGCAGAGGGGACCTGAATTTCCGGTTAAAATCAAAGCGTTTCAGTTATTCCATTTACGAACAACATTACAACCGGTATCGGTGTTCATAGAGTTCAATGTTCTAAATTATGTATAAATACACATTCTCCGTACAAAATGCAGATATCCTTCGTGAATTCAAATAAAACAAATAATTAACTGGTTTATTTCTGAAATGATTTTGTTTTATCGCTATATTTCCGTAAGCAGACATATTTTTTACCTGTATTTTTTAAGTATTAAAAACAAACAAAGAAACAAACAATTTTCATGGAGACATCTTGCACCTACTCTTATAATTCCTAACCCTAACACTTACAATAAAAAAACATTTACAATTCAGCAACAATGTGCTGCATTATCTTTTATTTTTTATTTACTTCATCCATTGGATTGCAGCGATGTTGGAAAACTGCCCCGAAGGGTAAGTCGAACAAATTGATCCTAGAACTTGTATCGTCTAACTGTCCGGATGTTTTGTTGTCGCCTGTTAAGTTCTTGTACCATTTTTTGTTTTGTTTTATATATATATACACTCTGTTTTTTCGTTGTTAAAAAAAAGGTCCGTTTCCATGTTTGTTTTTACGTTTTCGTTTCTCGTTGAGTTCTACGTCTATTTGTGGTGTCCTGTACTCACGTATATATATTTATATATGCATGTATATATACATGTAGATGTAGGTACGTACATATATGTATGTATGTATGCATATATTTTATTTATTACACTATTGTATGACTGAGCGCCCTCGCGTCATTTCATTTCCTCCAAGTAAGTTTTTATATATAATTATGACGCGAAACTCTTTAACCCTTTGCTTGACCTTCCCTTTCTTCCTTGTCTTCCTCTTTGCCTGTCTCTCTTTTTCACCCTTTCTAGTTTCCTTTCCTCTCTATCTCCCTCTCTCTCTCTCACTCCTCCTCATCTCTCTCACAGCCGGGCGACCACTTCCCTTCGCTTGCGGCCTCCTAACAGTGAACACGCTTTCTTCCTACGCTCTTAAAAATCTTTCCTCGTCTAGGCCAAAAAGGCCCTCATTGTTTCTTTTCTTGTTTGTTTTTATTTCTCGTACTGTATTTTTTTGTAATTGTATTTTTATTTTGTATTTTATTTTGTAATTTTATTTGTATCGTTTTTACGTCCTGTTTTTGTCACATTTTTTTCTTTCCTTGTTTTTACCCCTCTGCAAAGGAATTTTATTTAATTCTTTCGCAAGAAGGGCTAGTTCGACGAGTCGTGTTCTGTCCTCACCTTCGAAACACGCATGGAGTCGTACTAGGGACAGCTGATGAAGGGGATTTTTCCTTGTGTTGTTTGTCTTGTCGTTTCCATGTTTGTTTTTACGTTTTCGGTTCTCGTTGAGTTCTACGTCTATTTGTGGTGTCCTGTACTCACGTATATATATTTATATATGCATGTATATATACATGTAGATGTAGGTACGTACATATATGTATGTATGTATGCATATATTTTATTTATTACACTATTGTATAACTGAGCGCCCTCGCGTCGTTTCGTTTCCTCCAAGTAAGTTTTTATATATATATATATATATATATATATATATATATATATGTATATATGTGCATATATACATATGCGTGTATGTGCCTATATATACATATGCGTGTATGTGCCTATATATACATACATATATATATAGATGTGTATATATATACATATGTATGTATATATACATATATAAATCTGAATATATATATATATATACATACATACATACATACATACATGTACGACGGGGATCGTATATGCATACCAAATTCATTGACAAGTCATTGGTCGGTTCGGGATTATAGTAGAAGACATTTTCTCAAGATACTGCGCTGTGTGATCGAACCCGAAAGCACACGGTTGCCAAGCGAGCTCATTAACTATACAGTCATGCCTGTATAAAACGTTCGTTCTAATTCGTTTTTTTTTTCGCAATGTATTTAAATTTATTGAGTTTATAAGAAGTAAATTTAAGGACGATGAACTCTGAGAACAACCCGACATCAAGTATCTCCATATCCATCCGATATCAATTTCTCAACATTATTCTTAATTAAAATCAAATCATTATTAAATTAATCGCACACAGGACGTCAGCGAATAGATTAAATTTCATGTATAATTTAAATTCCATCTGATATCAAATTTACCATTTTACGATTGCAGGATCGATAAAATTTATGAAAGTGACCTTGTTGAAAGGAACTAATATTAATTTCAAAATCTGGGGGAAGGGTAAGCAGATTACATCGACCCCAGTGCTCAACTGGTACTTATTTTAACGACCGCAAAAGGATGAAAGGCAGAGTCGACCTCGGCGGAATTTTCAAGGAAAGGCACAAGTCGATGACATCGATATCAGAACTCTATTTTATTGAACTTGAAAAGATAAAAATTAAAGACGACTTCGGTAAGATTTGATCTTAGAACTTAAAAAAAAAACGGGAAGAAATATCCAACGTTCTAACGATTCTGCACTTTCTGCTGTTAAGTAATGATGGTTTGAAATTTTGGCACAAGGCCAGCAATTTCGGAGGAGTGGGTAAATTAATTACATCGACGCTAGGTCTCAGCTACTACTTAGTTTATCGATCCCGAAAGGATGAAAGGCAAAGTCGACCTCAGCGTAATTTGAAGTCAGAACATAAAGACGGACGAAAGACCGCTAAGCATTTTGTCCAGTGTGCTAACGAATTTACCTGCTCACTGCCTTGAAAGAAACTAATATTATAATCTATTTAATGTTAAGCACCATAAAATAGTGTTTCTATTCTATTTCTAAAGAAGTGGGGATGTGATGATTCAAAAAAGGAGTGGACAAATTGCTAAGTTTAATGAAAGAATTTTTAATTCATTTAATTTCGTTCAAGATCAAGGCGAAGATAGAAGAATTATATGAATTCCAACTCTATTTTGTTTTCACATTAATAAAGAGCTGAGGAGAAAATAACACTCTGGGTAATATGATCTTACACAACTCCCCTAAAAGGTGAGTGTTGGACCAGCAGTAACGTCTACTTCATCAAGATTTGACCTGCGTCTAAACAACAACAGCTATTCAGTGATGTTCTCTTAATTTTATTTGTGTTTCTTGTCTTATTTTAACAAAACTAATTGTTTCTTCTGAAGATGAAGCTTACTGCAGCCAGTTCATGACAATAAAAAATCACATCAATATCAAATATCGGCCCTGGCTGTAGCAAACCAAGAAGCATGTACGAAGTTTACACCCTACATGTTAAAGAACGGCCTCACTCCATTACATTGTGCTCCGTATTTAATTTTAATTCATTAAAAGTTAGCACTTGTATTTCCACACTTTTTGACCAAAACTAGCCATTGAGATAACGAGCCATCTCATTAATAAAGACGTAAATTTCATTAATAAAAAATCCTTGACTTACTACACTATGTATGCTTATACCTACTTTACCGCCATGCTTTCCTATAGTAGGTATTTCTAAGTATTTCCTCCTATCCATTTCTAAGTACTTTCTACTGTCCATTCTTCTACCATTCATAAAATTACATTTTTGCATGTATTTCATTTAACCATTAAATATATGTTAAACATTACATATATATTATTTTATGTTTTTTGTTCTATTTCGGAAGCGGGGCATTATGCTAATGATAAACACACGCGCTGGTCCTGTTTCACTACTTTATTAACCAACTTTCTAATCGATTGTTTGATTACTCATTCGGTTAATCAATCAATCAATCAGTTATGCTTGTCAAAATCCTTTCACCACCATTTGCGGCCTTTTCACAGTCATGTCCTCTCTACTTTATAATTGGCACAATGGTGGTACAACGAAATCTGTTTCAACGCACCAGTTCCCATCAAGAATCTTGTAAAACAAATACAAATACAGACTTGTAAGTTTCTAAAGATCTTTTAATGCTTGCAGATACCGGTTGTACTTTAAGAAGTCTCATAATACTACATAATCGTTTTACCATATTACCAGTTACGAAGGTGCGTGCCCAAGAAGATAAGATGTTGCAATCACGATCACCAGCTCTTGGGTTCGATTTCCGGATCGGGCAGCATGTTGTGTTCTTGAGTAAAACACTTCGTTTCACGTTGCTTTAGTGTTGTGTGGGGACCGGCATGTCGAAGAATAGACCAACATTTCCTCTGTGTGTCGTAAAAGGCGACTGAAAGAAGTTGAGGTAGGATTTTCACTCCGAACTCGTAAAACTCTCTTTAGCAATAACTACTCAAATAGACCCGTGGGCTGGAAGGTTGTCGCCTGAGTGGTACAGAGGCGTTATCTACCAACAAATGGTGGATGCAGCGACGTGCTGTTACAGCGCATGCCCCATACACAACTCCTCGTCCTCCTTACAAACTTTGAAACAAAATGCTGAAAATTTGGTGAAGAATTGCATACAGATGCTTGATATGTAGATGTTTCAGAAACTACATGTTTATTGAAATATATACATTCTTGTATCTTGTATGTTAAGAATGAACACTTTAAAACAAAGGTTGTAAATCATTTTAATCATTACGAAATTAATGATTACAAATGATTTTAAAACCAACTCTTTGTTCTGTATCATAATGCTTTGTATTTTACATGTGTAATATAGCAACGAGTCAACAACATATCTAAAATCTAAATATTGTCAACATATCGCAACTGGTGAGCGATATTTACCATTTACATATTTGAATTCCAAGCTGTTTACATTACAATATTGATTAAATATTTTACAACAAAGCGAAAAGGAAATGGCATGAAAAAATTTATCACCTTCGGCTGTTTTTGGAAATAAGAGTTCTTGAACTTAGAAATATCACTTATCACGTTGTATGCCAAATTTTCTTTCGATTTATAATTAAATGTCACATATCCACTGCGAGAGGTTAAAGAAAAAATGTAATAGTTTAAAAGAAGATTGTTCAGAGTGGTGTCGCTGAAAGCGGAATGACGAAATTCTCAAAATTTCATTTTAAATTTATCGTTTTTTAAATTTGAATAAATTTTATTTCTTTTCAGGCTAATAGAAAACAAAAAGCATTGTCGACATCTGCTTCTTTTCGCTTTCAATCAAAGTTCCAAAGCTGCCAAAATAACACAAGACATTTGTGCTGTATACAAAGAAGATGCTATGACTGAAAGTACATGGGTGCCACACGCCAATAAGGATTAAAATGAAATAAGATTAAACAAACGAATTTATTTTGCAACCCATTACACGCACTGAGAAGGATAGTTAGAATAGAACAAATGGATATCGGGGTATTATAATTTAAACAAAGAAGCTTGTCATTTCAAGTTATAATTTTACAATAATTTGCGGAAAGAGAAGTCCCGATTTTCAGAGGAGTAAGAAATAGTTCTCTTTCTCTTATTTTCATTATTTTGTTTTTAAAGTGCTTCTGTTGATGGATATAAAACTGAAGAATCCATGCTTGATAGTGAAGGCGTGAATTATCTCCCATGTAAATCTTATATCTCATTTAATATAAAACAAAAACAACAAATGTAAAACAAATATTAAAAAAATGATAAAATAAAGGTATAGAAATTGAGAAGAATTTTCTTTAAAATTACTATATTTCATTCTACTTTGAATAAAAATCAAGATTATACATAGAAAAATTGCGATACGAAAGTGATATGGAATCTAACTTGTCATAAAATATCTGGAAGAGATAAATCTTCAAGACATTAGTTTAAGGTTTTGTTAATACTTCAAGAATTACTTGTCAATTTCGTAAAATTAAATTAGAAATAACAAAAAAAAACCCAAAAAAACCCCAAAAAACAATATACTGTATACGTAGAGATGAGTAATCTAAGAAATCGTTGCCAATATCCATCGAAGAATGTAATGGAAAGAAAATGATATTTTAGCAGATCCACCCAAGGGCAATTATTGAAGATGTGTCTGGTTCGACTGACTCATCCACTTTAAATCCTACTGCTTTGCAGTTGATTTAACAATTAATGAATGAACTGAGAATAAATCTAATATAGTTATTTGCGAGAGAAGAAAACTAACAGCGTTTGTAAAAGTATTATTTTTTAAAAATGTTATTGGTTTGGTCTTAAGGAAGATGTGCAGCTTTTGCCGTTTCTCCAAGACCGGTGAAATTGATATCATTAACGTAACGTTCATGTTGAACA
>NC_043003.1:61246607-61269107 GCF_006345805.1 Octopus sinensis | reverse complement strand
TGATCCGGTTCTTGACTGAAGACTGAGGGGTTCGAATGTCCTGTCCATGTTATTGTACGTCTTCTATGAGTTATACGTTCTGTCCATGTTTATTTTTCTACATACCTTAATATATATATATATATATAGATATATATATATATATATATATATATATTATATATATATATATATATATATATATATATATATATATATATATATATATATATATATATATATATATATATATATATATATATATATTTATATATAGGCGCAGGAGTGGTGTGTGGTAAGTAGCTTGTTTACCAACCACATGGTTCCGGTAGAGTAAGTACCCACACAGAAACTTGTTTATTTTGATTTATAAGTTGTTGCCGTTTTTTTACTAACGGAAACATGTACAAAAGTTTTTGAGTATTCATAAAGGCATTGCTTGCGCGTACTCGTGTGCCTGTTCATGTAATCTATTTGGTATTTTTTAGGGCGGCGAGCTGGCAGAAATGTTAGCTCGCCGGGCTAAATGGTTAGCGGTATTTCATCTACCGTTACGTTCAGAGTTCAAATTCCGCCGAGGTCTACTTTGCATTTCATCCTTTCGGGGTCGATAAATTAAGTACCAGTTGCGTACTGGAGTCGATCTAATCGACTGAGCCCCCTCCCCCAAAATTTCGGGCTTTGTGCCTGGAGTAGAAAAGAATTTGGCATTTTTGTGACAATGCCTACTTATGCTTCTATACTAGAAATTTCCCCAAAGGATTGAGTATAGACACACATATATCTATCTATCTATCTATCTATCTATCTATCTATCTATCTATCTATCTATCTATCTATCTATATATATATATATCTATATCTACCCATCATCTATCTATCTATCTATATACATATATATATATTATATATATATATATTATAGATATATATATTATATATATATATATATTATATATACATACATACATACATATATATATATATATTATATATATATATCTTATATATATATATAACACACACACCACACACATATATATATATATATATATATTATATAAGCAAAATATTCAACACAGAGATTGAATCAGATGTCACTACTGTTCATATCATTTGTGGATAAATTTTAAAATTGATGATATCACCAGTAGTGACATAGGTGGATCTTAGGTGCAATAGCATTAAATAGCTATGAATTATAAATTTGGACGAGGCGTAAGGATGCTTAACAAGCATCCACCTGCTAGAAATAAGAGCTAAAGTCTTAAATTTATCCACCGTACAGCACCAACATATCAGAGAAAAAACTGTATGCGAGGAAAACAGAAAGGATTAAAACATTTAACAGCACAAATAAAAATATTATGCAATTAAGTATATCCACAAACCAGAAACACACACACACACATATATATATATATATAATTGTTAAAGAGGACAACAAACGTTAAGGCTAGGCAAACATCTCAAGTCATATAAATTATTATTATCATTGGAAAAAAATACAAAGGCTTGCAGCTGTTTCTGGTATGTCGCAGAGTATGGGATGTTCTGTCATCGGAGAGAAATAAGGAAAATGAAAAGGGTATAGATTAATGAAATGATGACATAGAGGGCAAGAGAAAAGGAATAAGGAGATGAAGAAAGAAAAGAAGAAAGAAGCACAAAAGTTCACAGTTCAACTTTCCGATCGTGTAGAAATAAGTCCGTAAATCCTTCGGTGTGTGCTAACGTTCATGGAGGTTTGTTTGTATGTGAGTGTTACTCGAGGGGGTGAGTCTACATTTGGATTTATGAAAGAATTTAAAAGTGTGGAAGAATTTGTGTTTGCATGTTGTGAAGGCTTCGTTGTGTTTGTTAAGCAGTTACGGGTGAGTTATAGGTCAAAATTTTGAGGGCTTCTTTTAAGCGGAGTCCACAAGTGGAGTACTGGGCTTGATATGGGATACCAGAATCTATTATAGTCCAGGAAAGACTATATTGTATTTTTCTATTAATTAGATGGTGTACGTGCCTGGCTATTGATGTGGAATTACTATTTTCTTTATATTTAAACGAGCTTAAATATGTATAATATCTTTGCTTAGAAATTGTGGTAGATCCAATGTAGTAGCTATTGGGGTTATTTACTATGTTGTTAACGATGCATTGGTATACGACGTTGAATCTTCCCCAATGAGCTTGTAGTTCGGCAGTCTTGGTTATTTTTGTACACTATATTCTTATACATTATAATCCTTGTATACCTTGTTTTACTCTTAACGCCAATTCTTAATTTCCTCCCTCACTCTCTCTACTTCTCTTTCTATTTGTTTTTCTTTCTCTATACCACTTAATACCCACCTCCGCTACCATTCTGTTATTACACGTTGATATCTTCGCGTCTATTCCTGAATATTTACACTATTGGGAATTTAGCCTACATGGATTTACAGAGGATTACACCGAAGGATTTACGGACTTACTTCTACGCGATCAGAAAGTTGAACTGTGAACTTTTATGCTTCTTTCTTCTTCTCTTTCTTCATCTCCTTATTCCTTTTCTTCTGCCCTCTATGTCGTCATTTCAGTAATCTATACCCTTCTCATTTTCTTTATTTGTCTCTGATGACGGAATATCCCAGAAACAGCTGTAAAACTTTATATTTTTCCAATAATAATAATTTATATGACTTGAGATGTTTGTCTTGCCTTAACGTTTGTTGTCCTCTTTAACAATTATATATCTGCTATATCGGAAATCGGCAATGGCTCCATAACTACCGTTTTGGCTATAACCCTGGATCCCTAGTAATCCGTTACTGCACTTACCTTTCATACCTGGTCGTTAGATCACCTGTAAACTAAATCCCCATATTATATATATATATATATATATATATTATATATATATATATATATATATATATATTCTATATATATATATATATATGTATGTGTGTGTGTGTTGCTTTTTATGTTGTTATAATAAAACAACTTTTACATTAGTCTGAAGACTACTCCACATTTATAAAGTAAAAATTTAATATTATTTAACAAGAATAGTATTGACAGTGATTTCGAAGTTTCGGCTAGCTAACCCATTATCGGGCCGTGATTCAGTAAATTAATCTTGGCTTCATATATAGTCTGTTCTGGGATATTTTTTAAAGGGTTTTGAAGTGTTCAGGAGAATGGTAATTAGGTTGTAGGGTTGGTTGTGATGGAGAGATGAAAACATTTTGTTGATTAACTTTGCTGTTATGTTATTGTCCTGAATGTATTCATGCGTGTAGAACTTTGTAGACAAGTTTGTACATTTAGCTGTGTCAGATTCAGGTCATGGGATTGAGTGGTTTACAAAATAGCTGTAGGTAGGAAGAGGAAGTTTTTTGGTCATCAGATAAGTCATTAGTTTTAATTACTTCTGCCTTTATTGGATTTAATCATTTGGTTTGGCAATACGAATGTCAAAGTTCATAATTTAGTCTACCATTTAAAATTTTAGTAATTAGGTGTGACAACATTTTGGAATGAAAATTTTAAAGGTTCACAAAAGAATGTAAGTAGACGGTATGTTTTAGTTGACCAATAAGTTTCTTTACTTGTTGATGTTATTTAGGACATTTCCTGTTTGTATTTGAAAGGTGGAGGTTATTAGTTAAGCATATTATGGCGTTCTTTGTATAGAAATTTGTTCATTTTGTGCTTTGATTTTCACAAAAGGAATTGGGTATGCATAACTATTGTTGGTCACTATATTTCTCTCTAGGGGACTTTGCTTTATAAGCAATTTGAGTAATATGTAGAAATTTTAACCTTTTTGTTTTATGGAGGCAGGGTTTGTTGGTTTGGCGCTTGCTTGCTTATTTCATGCTTTTGTTTGATGGGGCTGAGGTCATTCCAGGTTGGTGGTCCCGGAGGTGCTCCTCATTGCTGGCAATTCCGTGTCAGTCCCTATTCATCCGCCATCATGACGTCTTTATTTAGATATTTAAAATTTGAAAGAAATTTCAATGATAAAAAAAATAAGAAAAAACAATAAAAAATAAAACTTAAAAAGCCCTTTAATTTTCCTGGATATGTACAAGTTAATTTAAGATTTAATAATCATCTGCATCAGCGTTCCTCAATGAGATCTGTACCATCCCTTAAAAGGATGTTTGGAATTATGATGAGTAGTGAGCAAAATTATATTATGGAATGAGATTTAGAGGCCTAAGGGAGCCATGATAAAATTTATATATTAGCATCAATGAAGCAAAAATTGGTTGGAAGATGCCAGACTATACAGCCAAATTTGATTATCTTTTAATAATTTTAATTTTTTTTTCTTTTGAAAAAGTTCTGTTTAAAAAAGTATGGATGCGCCAGTGTTATTAATATAAGGGTCCATTCAATGCATCGAGACATAATGACCTTCGGTGCAGACCTGACATCTTCGGCTCTAATGGTCTTGGAACGCTAGCATAAGAAATCTGTCTATCCTGGAGAGGTGACTTTTATTTCAACACGCATTGTTTATAATGCGATTAAATAGCTATGTCACAAAATACGTTGTATGATATTGGGTATGTATGTAAAGTAACCGAATGTTATTTCGATCATTGTCTTTTAGCATGTCATTCCAGGAAGCAAATTTTCAATGTTTGGGCCTATCCTTGTTTTCTAGAATCACAGACATCACGTCACCACTTTGGATAAAAATAGAAAGTTCACTCTTCAGAAGAATGGCTGACCCTTTTAGCTACCAGTCAGTGAACTACTACGTAGCACAAAATGATGAAGATTTGGAAAAATCCAGATATGGAATCAAGTATTTTAAAACCGGAATTTCTGACAATAATAATTATTCATCCACACTTTGGGTGTGTACTATTCATTTTGCTTCTTCAACCATTCCTTTTGTCAAAAGCACGTTTGTTTTTCTCACATGCACTCAGACGGTAGCGACAAGGGAGAAAAATCACCACAAACGGGGTAAGTAAAGATTTTAAAGCCAAGTTTATTCCCACGCAATTTTCGAATACTTTGGCTCATCAGTCAGAGTTTCGAAGAGAATAATCTTGATTTTTTACCTTCGTAAATCGATAATGACACAGGCCAATCAAAACGAAAATAGTATTTTTTTTTCATGTCTAAGTGAAGCAATGTCCTATCTTTTGGTTTCTTTTAAAAATACTCGACGCCATATTTCCCAAAATAAAACCGTTATTGAGATAGAAAAATTTCGACCTTAATTATTTTCTTATTTTGGCAACAAAGAGGGAAAAAGAAGTTATTTTTCTGTTTTAATTTCTTTTTTTTTTACTTCAGTGGAGGACCGGTGCGCATTTTGAATAATTTTAACAGTAGGAAATTTTTGCTATGGAAGAGCATACAAATAAATATCTCCTGCTTTCATGAAAACACAAACACGCACCCCCCCCCCACACACACATACACACACACATACACACACACACAAACACACACACACACACTCACACACACACACACAAACACACACACACATACATACACACACACTCAAACACACATTGCCGTTCTTTCGACATAGAGCTTACTTTAAACTACGTATCCATTTTAAGTAAAATTGTTAAAACTTCAATTTTTACTTATTTGAAAATATTTTAACAAAAACTTTAATATAAGCATTAAGGACTAGCAGTTTTATATCTTTTCATCATAATGGTGATACGAAAAACTTTTGCTAAAAAATTTTGATTTTTATTATTATAAGTAAACGGAGAAAATGATGAGCATTATTCGAGTAGTTTTGCTAATTTGACAAAATACGTAGAGAAAACAAATTTCGCTGATATATAAACTACTCGCAGTATAGGTTTATCGATCTAAGTTCAAATATTGGTGACCTGTTTTTTTTTTTTTTTTTGTTAAAATATTTTATCAAGTTGAGTATTTAGGTAGAAAGCATTCGGAGAGATATATTTAGTGTATTACAGAAGTAAAAGATGGCGATACATGTGAAATATTCCACATTTATTTTCTTGTTTCAGTCATTTGAGTGCGGCCATGCTGGAGTGCTGCCTTAAAGGGTTTTAGTCGAAGAAATCGATCCCAGGACTTATTCTTTGTAAGCTAAACCTAGAACTTATTCTATCGGCCTCTTATGCCAAACCGCTAAGCAACGAAGACATAAACTCACCTGCATCAGTTGTCAAGCGATGACGTGGGATAAATACGCACGCACACACACACACACACATATATATATATTTATATATATACGACGGGCTTCTTCCAGCTTTCCGTCTACCAAATCCACTCTGTATATTAAAAAAATCTAATCTTGGCTCATTGATTCATACAAGTTACAATAACTAATATCTACATATGGAACATCACAAACGATTGGAGGGGAGTGTGTGCGTGTGTGTGTGTGTGTGCGTGTGTGTGCGTGCGTGTGTGTATGTGTATATATATATATATATATATGTATATATGTATGTATAAAAAGAGTAAAAGAATAAAAGAATGTATGTATGTAGTGTGTGTGTAGGTGTGTGCGTATGTTTGTGTGTTTGTGTGTGTGTTTGTGTGGGTGTTTGTTTGTTTGTTTGTTCGTCCCCATCACCGCTTGACAAACGGTTTTAGTTTGTTTACGTTTCTGTAACTTAGCCGTTGGCTAACGTGGATGATAGAGTTCGTACCAAGCCTAAAGGTAACTAAAGCCCTTCGCGGTGGCCTCGCAGCATTGCTGCAGTCCAATGAATCATCCAAGTAAAGGATAAATATTAAAAACTGAGGATACACTGTGTATATCTACAAAAATTGAAAGGTTTTGAAACAAGATTTAAAGACTTGTTTTGCCTAAATATTCCTTACAGGATAAAAGATCCCATTTCTGTGCGTCTGATAACAAGAATTGTTTAAGGGAGTCCGTTATTAATTAACAGACTAATAAAATAAAGATAATGTCTTGAAATTCAAACTTTCTATGAAATGTGGTTTCAATGCAGTCCGCAGTATGCTACAAAGGAAGTATGAAAAGTTTTGAGCCTTCAAGGCCTTTGAGCCTTGAAGTCTGGTACCTTCATCAGAAGTCTTGTACTATGTATTTTTGTTTTAGGCTCAAGACTTTTCATAAATCTCTCGTATATTGTACAATGAAGACAAGCTATTTTGTTTTTATTATTTTCCCATCCTTTATCAGGTAAAGAAATAAGCACCATGTTCTCCAAACCCAGCATTTAATCAAGAACGGTAAACAACATCAAAATGACGTTTTTATTACAAAGTGCCTTGCTTGAAGTTACGACCTTTGACATTCTGTATTCAAGTTTCGCGGAGGTCAGTTTGCGTTTCACTTTTCATAAGGTCAGTTACAGCAAGTGTTAAAAGGTTTTGTATTTATCTAGGTAATTGTTATTATTACATGACAGCATGCCGAGAAAATTCTTAGCGGTATTTCTTTGCCTTTACGTTATGAGTTCAAATTCTGCTGAATTGGCTTTCATCTTTTCATCCGATTAAATAAGAACCAGTTGAGTACTGGGGGTGATGTAATCGACTAGCCCCCTCCCACAAAATTTCAGGCTTTGTGCCTCTAGAAAAAAGGATTGATACTTGACAGCAAGACGCCGAGCTGGCAGAATCGTTAGCAGGATGAGGAAATGCTTAGCGGCATTTCGTACGTCTTTACACTCTGGGTTCAAATTCCGCCGAGGTCGACTTTGCCTTTCATCCTTTTGGGGTCGAAAAAATAAATACCAGTTGAACACTGGGATCGATGTAATCAACTAGCGCCCTCCCCACAAATTACTGTCCTCGTATCCAAATTTGATACCATTACTATTTTACAGTAAAAAACACAAGCTGTCAGAATCGTTTGAGCGTGGGCACTTCTATTTCCTTATGTTCTAAGATTAGATCTTGCCGAGGCCGATTTGATCTTTATCTTTTCAAATTCGATAAAATAAAGTACCAGTCAAGTACTGGGGTCGATAACAGCAATCTATTCCCTTTTCTGAAAATTGCTGCCCTTGTGCCAAAATTAGAATTAATTTTTGGCACAATCGTTTGAGCGTCGGGCAAATGCTTTGCAATTCACTTCCTGTGATCAAACCCTTCTAAGGTCAGCTTTGCCTTTCATCTTTTCATGGTTATCATTCCCGCCTTTCAAATCTCACTCCTTCTTACATTAGAAACTGCTATAGGCGCAGGAATGGCTGTGTGGTAAGTAGCTTGCTTGTCAAACACATGGTTCCGGGTTCAGTCCCACTGCGTGGTACCTTGGGCAAGTGTCTTCTACTATAGCTTCGGGTCGACCAAAGCCTTGTGAGTGGATTTAGTAGACGGAAACTGAAAGAAGCCCGTCGTATATATGTATATGTATATATGTGTGTGTGTGTTGTCGCTTCACAACCGATGCTGGTGTGTTTACGTCCCCGTAACTTAGCGGTTCGGCAAAAGAGACCGGTAAAATAAGTACTAGGCTTCCAAAGGATAAGTCCTGGGGTTGATTTGCTCGACTAAAGGCGGTGCTCCAGCATGGCCGCAGTCAAATGACTGAAACAAGTAAAAGAGAGTAGGTGGTGAATTGACTGAGCGGACAAAATGCTTGGTTAATTCTCTTCGTGCAATGAGGCACATATATCTCCAACCACCTCTGTTTTCTGTCACTGTTCTGATCTTATTGCAGTCTCCCCACCCTCCTCATCTCCTTTCCTCGTCACTAACCCTTCGCCACGTGGTTTTAGGATACCCTGTTGCTCCTTTCCCCTCAGATCGCTTCAATTTCATCTGAGGACGTGTCCAATCCAGTACCATTGTCTGCGTGTTATTTCGTCGCTGATCCAGTCGATGTCCGTCGTCGTCTCAGTAGTGTCATTTCGGACTCTTTGCAGCTTATCGATGTCGAATATTCTCCTTAAGCGGGCAAATTGGAAGTTGTCCATTGATTTTACTTTCGATTTTAGTCGCTTTCCAGTTTTCACATCCGTAGGGGACAAAATGCTTAGCGGTAATTATTTGCGACAGTTATTTACATTCTGAGTTCCTAATACCACCGGGGCCAGCTTTCTTTATCGTTTATCCTTTACGGGCCTATAAAATAAAGTACCAGATTAGTACTGAGGTCGATGGTATCGATATAGCCCCAACCCTCAAAATAACAGGACTTGTATTTAGATTTGAAACCATTATTCATGTAATATATTAATACCAGAAGGCGATGAGCTGGCAGAAACGTTAGCATGCCGGGTGAAATGCTTTGTGGTATTTCGTCTGTCGCTGCGTTCTGAGTTCTAATTCCGCCGAGGTCGACTTTGCTTTTCATCCTTTCGGGCTCGATTAAATAAGTACCAATCACGCACTAGGGTCTATGTAATCGACTTAATCCTTTTGTCTATTCTTGTTTGTCCCCTCTATGTTTAGCCCCTTGTGAGCAATAAAGAAATAAATATAGTAATACTACGATGGCGGCGAGCTGGCAGAAAGGTTAGCACGCCGGGCGAAATGCGTAGCTGTATTTCGTCTGCCCTTACGTTCTGAGTTCAAATTCCGCCGAGGTCGACTTTGCCTTTCATCCTTTTGGGGTCGATAAATTAAGTACCAGTTACGCACTGGGTCGATGTAATCGACATAATCCGTTTGTCTGTCCTTGTTTGTCCCCTCTGTGTTTAGCCCCTTGTGGGTAGTAAAGAAATAGGTATTTCGTCTATCTTTACTTTCTGAGATCAAATTCCACCGAGGTCGATTTTACCTTTCATTCTTTCGACGTCGATAAATTAAGTACCAGTTGCGTACTGGGGTCGATATAATCGGATGATCTCATCGACTGCCCCCCCCCCCAAAGAATATATTAATACTAGGATATATTCTATTGAGTAATTAATCATCCTTTTTTTTTACTATAGGTACAAAACCTGAAATTTTGATTTAATTAAGAGAGTCGATTACATCGACCCCAGTTCTTAACTGACTCTTGTTTTATCGGACACAAAGCGATGAAAGGCAAAGTCGGCCACGGAGGAAGTTGAATAAGTATCAGGATTTAATTTCAATTGAAAATATTTTTCAGTTTTGGTGGTATTTGTGATCATGAAAGCGAAGCACTATCAGTTTCATCAGCAGAAGCATCACCAGCACTACTACCAGCATTAGAACCATTACAAGTACCACCACCACCACCACTAGCACCAGAACCACCAGCAGTTCAACCACCATCACTACTATCAATAAAAAGGAAGTACTAGCCCAGTACCAGAGTATCTTCTTCTTCTTCTTCTTCTTCTTCTTCTTCTTCTTCTTCTTCTTCTCTTCTTCTTTCTTCTTCTTCTTCTTCTTTCTTCTTCTTCCCCCTCCTCCTCATGAAAGAAATTCGCTGTTTTTAAACTAAGAAAGACATAGAATCTACAACGTTTCAAATGCTAATCTAATGCCGTATATAAAGACGGGCTCTCCTACAACCCTGGTAGAAGTTGAGGTCTCAAAGAAATTGCTGTTTAATTCCAGCCGTGGCTGAACAGATTATTTCATCAAATGAAAATCCTATTTTACTTTTTTCTCAGTAGATGATCAGAAGAAACTTCTCGGGGCTGCTGAACAGCAGAAGAGATTCAGAAAAGCCCCATATCTGCAAAAGTATCTGCTAGTAACTCCTTACACTCTGAGAAAGCTGGGCTGCATCCAAGTTTATCTTGACTACCGAGAACCCCTCCACTGACGCATTCAGTGCGATTGCCTCCAATGCAACCCGCTTGGATGATTTGGGTACTCAGAGCCAAAGTACCTTCAACACAACCATCTGAACACAACGTGAGTGACAAAGGTATACTTGTTGATTTACGGGTACAATCCACCGGATGGGTTTTCTACACAATTTATTCCAACTGAATTTCACTCGCAAAGTATGGATCACCTCGAGGCTATAGAATTTTGATATTTTCCCAAGATGCCATGCTGTGGGGTCCTCTCGCGACTTCGAGGAGGAGAACTTTTTTTAAGCATTCGGCTAAAGTCAGCCTACACACACACAGACACACACAACACACACACACGCAAGTGCGCATGCATACACATACACATGGTTACATAAATATACACATACGAGGAAGTGCTCAGCTGAAAAGTTCCTGGCCTTAAGGGTATCACGAAAGGTCTGGTTCGAGGCTCAACCTTCCGAGTTCTTTTACAGGGCTTAGAAAAACTGAAGGGCGGCTGCAATAAGTGTGTGAATCTGAGAGGGGAATATGTCAAATAAAATCATAATTAACTGATTCTCCTGTATTTTCTTTTACCCAAAGCCAGGAAGTTTTCAACACACACTCGTATATACACAAAGGGGAAAAAAAAGATCGAAGGTCTTTCTTGAGACATAGACTCATGAGGTCTATTTCACCGGATTCTTTGGCGTATAAATTCTATACTTCCTGGGTGGGATGCCATTCTGTCGCAGGATTACTCATTTTCGCTAGCCTAATGGACTGGAGCAACGTTAAATGAAGTGATTTGCTCAAGAGAACAGCGCATCGCCCTGCCCAGAAATGGAAACCGCAATCTTACGATAATGAGTTCAACACCTTAAGCCACGCATCCCCATTTACATACACACATAAGCTATCTATCTATCTATCTATCTATCTATCTATCTATCTATCTATCTATCTATCTATCTATCTATCTATCTATCTATCTATCTACATATTTGTGTGTGTGTGTCTGTGTGTAAGCGGAGCAGGGGAATACACGTGGACGAAAAGGTCGCTGAAGAGGTCACAGATGTGTGAAGAAAGATTTCCGGACAATGGATATCAGATATAATAAGAACAGTAATAAACGAGTGAAGAACGAATATATAGTGCGTGTGTTTATTTGGTCAAAAAAATAAGTTACCATCCCGAAATGTAACAATATATATATTATATATATATATTGATTGATTGATTGATTCTAGTTTCAGCTCATGAGCTGTGGCCATGCGGGGCACCCCATATATATATATATATATATATATTATATATATATATATATGATATATATATATTATGATATATATATATATATGATATATATATGATATATATATATATTATATATATGAATATATTATGATATATATATATATATGATATATATATAATATGATATATATAATATATATTATAGTGATATATATATATATATATATTGATATATATATATAATATGATATATATATATATATAATATATATATATATATATTATATTATATATCTATTAATATATATATATAATATATATATTATATGAGATATATATATATATATATATATATATATATGATATATATCTATATATATATATATACTATATATATATATATATATATATATTATATTATATATATATATCGTTTCGGTGTTTTTTATGGCAAAAACGCTTAATTAAATTAAATTAAGTCAATCTACCAAAGGTTACACCTCATCGGTAAAGAAACCGATATATGTTTTTAAATTTTCATTTAATTTCTGAATTACTACTACTTAGCGGTTTGAGTCCTGGCTGCTTCTTCTAGTGGGCCTAATGGCCTATTAAGGCCATTCCTTAATTGTTGTTGAATTTATATATATAGTCTTTGACTATTTTCTCTTTCCCACTAGACCGCTGGTAGCGATAAATTTCTATTGAATTTTTTGCTACCCTAAATTGATTAATTGATGACTTTCTGACTAATTCTGAGATTGAATCAGCAGTTTATATTTACTGCTGATAAGTTGGCGCGAATACGATGGTTTTGAAAATTTTAGGGCAGATATTCCGAGGGCATTGATACAGATGCCTCGTGTATATCCGTCTCTCCTGGTTTCTTTACCGATGAGGGGTAACCTTTGGTAGATTGACTTAATTTAATTTAATTAAGCGTTTTTGCCATAAAAAACACCGAAACGATGAATCGTCTAAAGATGAATTAGGGTAAATGTTTTTAAATTTTCATTAATTTCTGAATTACTACTACTTAGCGGTTTGAGTCCTGGCTGCTTCTTCTAGTAGGCCTAATGGCCTATTAAGGCCATTCCTTAATTGTTGTTGAATTTATATATATAGTCTTTGACTATTTTCTCTTTCCCACTAGACCGCTGGTAGCGATAAATTTCTATTGAATTTTTTGCTACCCTATAAATTGATTATATATATATATATATAATAATATATATATATATATATATATATATACACAGGGGGGCGTAGGAGTGGCAATAGGAATAGGAGTAGCTGTGTGATAAGTAGTTTGCTTACCAAACACATGGTTCCGGGTTCAGTCCCACTGCGGGGCACCTGGGCAAGTGTCTTCTACTATAGCCTCGAGCCGACAAAGCCTTGTGAGTGGATTTGGTTGAAGGAAACTGAAAGAAGGCCGTCATATATGTATATATATATATATATATATATATATATATATATATATATATATTATAATATATATGTGTGTGTGTGTGTGTTATGTGTGTGGGTTGTGTCTAGTTTGTGCGTCTGTGTTGTCCCCTAACATCGCTTGACAACCGATGTGGTGTGTTACGTCCCCGTAACTTAGCGGTTCGGCAAAAGAGCCCGATAGAATAAGTACTAGGATTACAAAGGATAAGTTCTGGATCGATTGCTCGACTAAGGCGGTGCTCCAGCATGGCACAGTCCAATGACTGAAACAAGTAAAAGAGAAAATAAAAGAGAAAATGTATATATATATATAGATATATATATATATATATATATATATAAGTGTATAGATATGTACATATATATATGTGATTATATATATATATATATTATATATATAGATATATATATATAATATATATATATATATATATATATATTTACATATACATCACATATATATTATATATATATTACACATATATACATGAGACACTGGACAAACACTACCTGTATAGAGTTAAAATATATTTGTTTGAAGTTCGCAATGTATTCCGTCGCTCCTCCGACTTCCTCGCTTTGCTGAGTTCTTTGAAAAGACGCATGCTTATATGTACACACGTATAACTATGTGTACCTGTGTGCGTGCGTTGTGCGTTTGTGCGTGCAAGCGCGCGCCTGTGTGTGCGTGTACGAGTGCGTGTTATACAAGTGTGTATACATGTGTATGTGTGTGTGTGTGTGTATGTGTCTGTGTGCGCATATGTGAGTGATCTTTGCTATCAGAACACATACACGCAATTACGTGTGTTCGTGCACATTTATTCGCACAGGTACACTCTCACGTACACACGCACACACACACTGACACGTATACACACAGACTGACACGTATACACACACATATACAGATATATTATATATATATATATGGTACAGATATATATATATATATATATATGTATATCACAAACACGACGGCACTTAAAACTCCCGATACTCAATTGCTGCGTTATGCACATACTGATGATGTTTACCGACAATTGATAGTTTGGCGAACATCTGCTTTGAGTTTGCTTTATTCTTCATTTTTTTTCTTTCTTTCTTCAGTATTGCACTGGCGAGAGAATCATATACGCATGACAACAGTTGTAGAATCCAACTGTCTCTGTGATAAAAGATACAGTGACAGTCGCGTCACTAACGCGACTCGGTGACTCTACTTTTGTACAGAGTTTAATTTTGCCAGAGAGAGAGAGAGAGAGAGAGAGAGAGAGAGAGAGAGGAGATAGAAATAAAGCGAGAGAGACAGAAAGTGAGAGAGAGAGAGAGAGAGAGAGAGCCTGCTGTTGTATTTATTATAACTGGCTGAAGTAGAAAGAAAATGCAGGAATACTCTGACAGGTGGTAAGCACTATTATTATATGCTACGAGAGGAAACAAAACACAGCATATAGTAAGAAAAACACATAAAAACATAAACAATAACAACGAACAAATAAACACACAAACGCTTTGATGGACAGATTTAGAATTTCATTTTAGCGCCAAGCGTAAGTAAACACTCAACAACTATTTTCTATTGTTGCATACAAATATTTAATTACTGTGATTACTATTGAATATTGTTATTATTATTATTATTATTGTAATTATTATTATTATTGTTATTATTATTATTATTATTATTATTATTATTATTATTTTATTATTATTATTATCATTATTATTATTGTTGTTGTTATTATTATTATTATCATTATCTGCGAACCTGTATTTTTTTGTTTCTCAGTTTTTGTTTTTAACTTTTACTTTTCTCTCACCTAAATGTTCCCTTCTCTGAAAAAGAAAAAAAAGCGAGAGAAAAGAAGCATCACTGTATTCAATAGATTCCGTGTTTTTCCTCTCGCTAAGGGTTTTGTTTTTTCTCTCCGCTTATGGAACGAAAACTTAGTGATGTTTGCAAAACAAAAGCATATAGTCGCTAATTTCTTTGTCGCTGTATACTTCCCTTTTTTTTTATATATATATATATGTACTTATACGATAAACTGCTTGTTGATTGACCTAATACATCCATGCACACACGAAACACACGTAAACTGATATCTGCTTTTTATATTATTACATTTTACTTGATTTTTAAACTTAGTCGCTATTACAAATGCACGCATATGTTACACGCGCAACAATCAATCCGTATTTACTCAGTGATTTTTGCGAAGAATTTAAATTGCGAATTATTTCAGAATGCTTTTTTTTGTTTCAGAAATATGTACGTGAATGGCATAGTAGAATCGCCCAAATAGAATGTATATCGCTCTAGTATCTTTTCGTTTCGGGTATAATATAATATATTATATTATATCTATCGTCTGTCTCCTTCTCTCTCTCTCTTTACACACACACATATAATATATATATATATATATATATATAGATATATATATATATAATATATAATATATATTATATATATATATATTATATATAGAATATATTATATATATATATATATATAGATAAAAACTAAGGAAAAAAAACGATTGCTTAGATGCTTTCATTAAACTCTAGTTCACATCAAAGATGCGTTATAGAAAATATAAATCGAACGCAGTACTTAACTAACACTTATTTTATCGATTCCGGAATATATTCAAAGTAGACAGCGGGAGGGGTTGAACTCAGAACTTAAAGGCACATGTTTAAATACTACGGTACAATATATTCTACAGATTCTGCTAACAGACCGAATAACGAGGATTTTTTTTCTTAAAACAGTATGACAATGAATTCTTTGCATATACACTTAATAGGTAAGACAATCTCAAGTAACAGCCGCATCTTTGATAGCTTTTTATTAATTTCCTTGCAAATCTTTAGCATCTGCGAGATGTAAACATTTTACTCAGTACAACTATATATCGAATAAAGGATATTTTCTCATTTAGTTCCCTTACTCTGTTATGCTATTTGCTTCACGGATTTTATTAAGGCGAGTTGGTATTACAGGGAAAATTGGAGTCGTATGTCTAACGTAGTTCTGGTAGTGGTGGTGGTGGATGTGTGCGTGTGTGTATGTGTGTCTGTGTCTGTGTACGTGCACATAAAATTGTATGAACGTAATGTATGTGTGAGTTTGTGTGTGTGTTATACAAATATATTTACATAATATTTATATAATATAGACGTACTATGTATGCAAGTACCTACACATAGCATATAGCATGTAAATATATATGCACATGCATACACTCACACATGTATTCATATACGCATATACATAAGTCTATAAATATATTTATGTATTTAAATTTATACCTACATATTTATATATACATATATAAATCCATATCTCTATATATATATGTATGTACATATATGTATAATGATATAAATAATATATAATTATGTATATGTATATACTTGTTGACATATATGTGTGTGCGTGTGTGTTGTGCGCAAGTGTGTGTGTCTCATGATAGAGAGAGTGATCGTAACTGAGGTGGCGCGATAGATAGATAGATAGATAGATAGATAGATACGCGCTCGCAGGTGCGCTGTCATAATATACCTGTGTGCGCGTGTGTAAATATATGCGGGATTGTATGTATTTCTGTAATTGTGGATACGTATATATCTACATAAATATGTATGTATACGTATGTATCTGCGTATGTATGTACCTGTCTGTGTTTGTATATATATATGTGTGTGTGTGTGTATAAATGTATGCATGTATGTATAAATAGTATATATATATATATATATATATATATATATATACATGCATATGTATATTATATTATATTATGCGCACGAATATATACACATACATGTATTCATAGTGGGGGAGGGTTAGAGAGATTCAGTTTGAGAAAGAGAGAGAGAGAGAGAGAGATGAAAAGACGGCAGCAAAGAAGGCCCAGTGCATAGAATAATGTTAGATATTTGAAACTGAGCTGTTTACATATATGTATATATATATGTGCGTGTGTGTGTGCGTGTATATATACACACATGCATTTATATATATATGTGTGTGTGTGTGTATGTATCTATATATATATATTTACAAACATGCATAAATATATATGCATGTGCGTGTGTGTGTACGCGCGCGCGTTTGTTTGTTTGTGCGTGTGTGTGTGTATGTTTGGGTATGGAGTATGTGTACCTCTCATCACCTTCTAAGAAATTTCACTTTTCTGCAGGTGATTTAGTAAAACTAATAACTGAGTATGAAATTTTCGCAGAGGTGTTTTGCCTTTTTGGCATCCCTGTTTTGCGTTGTCTTTAAGAGTTGCGTAATTTAATCTGGTTTCTGTCCCAAGAAGCGAAAAGTTGCAAGTGCATTCCATCTTCTTATAAGGAACAGTGTATCTGATTAAAGTATGATAACCACTGAAGCGAGGCTCTATGCTCAACTGTTAGCAAGTTTCTATTATGTAATCTTACTTGCCTGACAGCATCTTTTGTAACTGATGCGGTTTGTGAATCTCTTACTGGCATCCGATTTCGCTGAGGAACAATACATGTAATTTTCACGGTGAGATAGATATTGGAGAAATGCTACGAGCAGGGTATGGTCCTTGTCCAAGTTTTCATTGATCTAACGAGTGTTTTCGAATGTGTGAATAGGACCTCCTGGTGGAATATATCCCGCAACCTTGTTATCTCGATCGCTTTGTATTGATAATTATATAATTTCTTGATGTAATGGAAGTATAGCTGTACCCATTTCTGTAGAAAATCAAAGTGAGTGACATCACTGACCCACCTTCTCTTCCTTGTATTTTACTGTTTCCTTCGCTCAAGCTTTCGCCGCCGATTGCTCGTCATTTGTATATGGGATGTACCGATCACCTGGTCATCTCTTCATTCTGTGGTGTTTTACTAAAGTCTAACAATCTTTATTCATGATCTCTTTTGTGCAGATGATTGCGATTTAGTTACACATAATAGGAAAGATGTACAAACTCTCACGGGTTCAATTTCTACATCATGTAAAGTATTTAAATTCAGTATTAGTTTGGGCAAAACCATAGTAATGTTCTCGCTTGCACAAAGAAGCACATACATGAAACTGTCTTAGCTGAAGGAACAGTAGTAGAGAAATTAGTATATAACCGGGCAGCACATTTAGCTGTCTCTACTCCTTAGATTGTGAAATATCTCTAAAGCTTTGGAAAGTAACTGATTTCGTTTGGGCTCTTAAATTTTGCGTTTGGTCCCAGTATGGGATAATGTTTAATAACAGGTTTCTCTCTATTGTAACACTCATTCACAAGCCTTGTGTAAGGACACTTGAGCGTTTTCATCGGATACACTCTTTACTCTCTCTTTTACTTGTTTCAGTCTTTTGACTGCGGTCATGCTGGAGCACCACCTGTAGTCGAGCAAATCGACCACAGGACTTATTCTTTGGAAGCCTAGTACTTATTCTACCAGTCTCTTTTGCCGAACCGCTAAGTTACGGGGACGTAAACACACCAGCATCGGTTGTCAAGTGATGTTGGTGGGGGGACAAACACAGACACACAAACATATACACAGATATACATATATAATATATATATATATATATATATTATATATTATATATATATATATAAACATATATACGACGGGTTTCTTTCAGTTTCCGTCGACCAAAATCCTCTCAAAAGGCTTTGATCGGCCCAAGGCTATAGTAGAAGACACTAGCCCAAGGTGCCACGCAGTGTGTATGAACCCGGAACCATGTGGTTGGTTAGCAAGCTACTTACCACACAACCACTCCTGCACATATGTTTAAGATATATTCTGAATGTAAGTTTGTCCTCGCGGATTCTAGAGACTGTGATTTTGAGGGGCATTCGGGTAAATTCTGAGTATTCAGGTAACAGTTAACAAGCACCCTGTACAAATGAGTGATCAGATGAGGATTCCATAAAAGACGATGTATGGGATGAGCATTTATGAAAAAGGTACTCTTAGTACAAATAAAAGTTGTGGTTTAAGGGCAGAAAAAGAAAATGCTTTTGATTGCCACCAATGGATAAAATGGATAAAATATGGCATGTGCACCTTTCACACGTTGCGTTTAAGTAAGTTGTACGAAGAGTGCAATTTGTGAACTGAAAAGATTGAGCCTGGTTTGCAATATTTGTGGTCTTGAGTTTAATTCCAAGTGTTGGCTCTTTGGTTAGTAGGGCGTATTGCATTCTATAGGTCTAAGAAATCAATGTCTGAAGGTAAAAGAAAGATGTCAAGGCTGCGAGGTTATTGATTATGTACGGTTGGACAAAGGCATAAGTGACAGGAATAATAATGAAGGGCTTGATGGAGGATGCAGGATTGTTCTACCCCCTACGGAACTGTGGAACTGAATGCATCTGTTACAAAATATTTACAGTTCCAACTAAATGTGTTGCGTGCTACTTTCTTCCGCTTATTCAGACACACACACACGCACACACACATACACACACACACACACACACACACACACACACACACACACACACCACACACACACACACACACAACTGTAATGTAAGTTGTTAACATTAGTATTCAAAGTAGACCACTGGTTCATGCACACTGGGTACTTATCACTGGTATATTGACTACGTATTTCGCAGAAGAATAGGAGTTCCAGGCTTATATTATCTTCATTTTTTTCTCGTCTTATACATATAAATATATGTATATACGTATGCATATATATACGCACACACACAGAAACGCACAATCATACACAAACACATACGCCCTTGTTAATCACCATTTTCAAAAGCCGACACCAATGCCAAACGCGTTAACTAGCAAAGTTTGGGATAGATATGTCGTATTATGAATGCACATAAGGGATGTGAGCTGGCAGAATCGTTAACACACCGAGTAAAATGCTTAGCGGCAACTTCGCCCGTCTTTACGTTCTGGGTTCAAATTCCGCCGAGGTCGACTTTGCCTGTCATCCTTTCGCGGTCGATAAAATAAGTAGCAACTGAATACTGAGAGTCCATTTAATCGATTTACCTCCACCTAACTAGCTTGCTGCCTTTGTGCCAGAATTTGAACCAGACGTTATGTATGCATATATGCGTATATGTGTGTGTTCATATATTTTTATATGTACACACACACATATACGTATATACACACATATATGAGTGCGAGTATGACTTTAACATACATACATACATACAGACACATACATACATACATACATACATATACATTATGTGTGTGGGTGTATATATATATATATGTATATATATATATATATATATATAGATATATATAATATATATTATAGAGAGAGAGAGAGAGAGAGAGAGAGAGAGAGAGAGAGAATTCACAAGAATTCACAACGACCTCGAACACACAAGTGCAAACAAGGGAGACAGAGAAAGGCAGAATGCCACTTATATTTGAACACTATACAAATATTCCTTTAAAAAAAACTTTTCTTCTAATTTTTCTAAATTTAATTATTTAATCGTTACAGTTGAAAAGGTCTCAAAATGACCGAAACCGGTACTGAAATGTTCTTTATAAAATTATTTTAGCATTTTCTATTTTGACTTGTCTTTTCATATATATATATATATATTTATATATATATATATATTATATATATATATACCTCCCTTTCAATTCAATACCTCCCTTTCAATTCATGCCACCCTAGACACGTTAAATTACATTCCCTACAACTTAGCCAAGAATTTGCACTATAGTCTCCAATAAAAACACCCGTCTCTTACGTCTACAAGAACTCAAGGGCACATTAACAAGCAGGGATTACCCCACGTCACTAATTGACAATGGGATCCAACGCGCCCTAAAACTCAGCACGCAGGAACTTAGACGCCCTAAACCTGTTACATCGAAACCCATACTCTACATACATCTCTACACACACCCCCTCAACAATGAAGCTTTTGACACCATCCTCCAGAACATTCCTGTATTACAAAAGGACCATAGAATGAACCAAATCCTCCTAACACACGAAATCATAAAGAGCAAAAGGCAACCCAAATCATTGAAAACCATCCTAACAAATGCCAAAGTACTGCCAACCACAACAACTAAACCCACAGTAAACAAATGCAATAGACCCAACTGTGGTATATGCATCAACCTAATAGAAGGTCCGGAATTCCTTTTTAAACAAGGACAACTTTCACAGTAAAACACAACTTCACATGCGCATCAGAAACCTAGTATATGTCTTAACTTGCTCGGGCTGTAATGAACACTACATAGGCCAAACAAAAAATAGCCTCCGCCAACGCATGACTGTCCACAGATCCCAAATAAAAATACAGGAATATAGAAAAATAGCATTTAGTGCACATATTGATACCTGTGCCGCACAACTCCATCCCAATTTTAGAATCTTTCCCCTCTACAAATTTAAAGACAATGCCACTCATACCCAGCGAATAACCATGGAATCCCACCTTATTAATAAATACAGACCACTTCTAAACACATGCCCCTAACCCCACAACAAACACACACACCTGCACACCACACACTACACACACCTTACACCTGCACACACCCTACCACCTTTCCCAATATAACACCATGACACACACAATATATGGTTCCACACATACACATAATTGAATACGGGTGCAAAACATCCAACACTATTTTTTGAAATGGCTGTAAATATTGACTTCACACAAATACTTGCTTCCCGATACAGGCACAAGGCCCAAACTATAAATATTGAAAATTGTACCCACACACGCACACATATATACACGCGCGCGCGCCCCAATATACATATAAACACACACACCCGCGCGCGCGCGCACACACATACATACATACAGCTCTCCCTGTTCTAAACGAACTTACTTATCCAGTCAAGCGGAAAATACACTCCCTAACTACGCCGCTAAAAAGCTATTTAAAATATCCCACATGACGTCTACTGACCAGCCTGAACAATAAGAATTTTCAACAACACTATTTTCGAAAATTCTAAACATTCACGTGACCTCTTTATTATGGCCAATAAGAATTTTAGGCGGGACACTAGCCAAATTTTAACTTCTCTGGAGCCTTTTTTCTTACCCCAACACCAACTTCCATTCAAACATTCACGTGACCCCTTCATAATGACCAATCAAAATTTTAGGCGCGAAAC
>NC_043003.1:61201607-61241607 GCF_006345805.1 Octopus sinensis | reverse complement strand
CGATAGTCAATTGCTTTATTTACTATACGATTAGTAAATAAACTACTTACCTAAAAGCTCCACGAGGCTCCGGCAGCGGGTGGTGGTGACCCCTGTTGTACTCTTTCGCTCCAACTTTCTCTCACTCCCTGTTCCTGGTTCTTGAGTAACGATGCGATGGACTGGCGTCCCATCCAGCTTGGGGGGAACACATACGCCACAGAAACCTGGCCCATGTACCTGGCTAGGCTTGAAATGGGTGCATAAATAGAAAATAAATAAATAAACTATTACACTTGCGAGACAGGTGTAATAGCTGACTTTCGGAAGAGGTATCACTAACAGATGGGGAACGAAAAAGCTAAAAATGAATAATTGTTTAAGTCTATATCTTTTATTATTTTTTTTACTTCTTTCAGTCATTAAGCTGCGGCTATGCTGGGGCACCGCCTTGAAGAATTTTTAGTCGAATGAATCGTCCCCAGTACTTATTGTTTTCTTTGGTTAAGCATGGTGCCTATTCTATCTTTTGCTGAGCTACTAACGGGGACGTAAACACATCAACACCGGCTGTCAAGCAGTGGTGGTGGATAGAAACTGACACAAAAACGTACACACGTATACATACACACACACACACACATATATATATATATATATATATATATATATATATATGTGTGTGTGTGTGTGTGTGTGTGTGTGTGTGTGTGTGTGTGTGTGTGTGTGTGTAGGCATATGGCCTAGTGGTTAGAGCAGCGGACTCGCGGTCGAGGTATCGCGAGTTCGAATCTCAGACCGAGCGATGTGTGTGTTTATGAGCAAAACACCTAAGCTCCATGCGGCTCCGGCGGAAGGTAATGGCAAACTTCTGCTGACTCTTTCGCCACAACTTTCTCTCACTCTTTCCTCCTGCATCTTGCAGCTCACCTGCGACGGACAGCGTCCGGTCTATCTGGGGAACCTATACCCCAAGGAAACCGGGAAACCGGCCCTAAAGAGCCATGCATAGTTCGAGAAGGAAGAAACAATATATATATACATATATACGACAGGCTTATTTCATTTACCGCCTACCAAATGCACTCACAATTTTTTGGCCGGTCCTAGGCAACAGAAGGAGACACTTGCCCAAGGTACTACGCAGTGGGACTGAACTCCAAACCATGTATTTAGAAGCAAACTTCTTACCATATAGCCATGCATGCGCCTATTTACTAATCTTTTAGTGAATAAAAATTTGTGGTCGACAGCAATAAAACAGCATTATAAGTTTGCAAAGGGTCATCAAATTTCCGATGTTTGAGCAACTCGGACTGAATAAAAACCAAATTTCTGTAAATGAAAGCACTGACGTGTGCATTCTTCTTCGTGCGTCAGCAGAGACACACACACACACATACATACATACATACATACATACAAACATAAATATATACACAAAATATACATATATACATAGTTTACAGTACAAGTATATACGCATATATCTATATATGTTTAAGTAACCATGCATAAAGCAAAACATACAGCTATGCATATGCACTGACTCCAAATACTTGCACATATACACATACGTACATGCACAACGACTCTGCTGATGCTGTTGAAATTCCAATGAAGGAGCCTTGGATCTACGTTAGAAACCGGCTCTTTACCTATTGACAAGAAATCTAGAAATAAAGCTGAATAATAACATACATACATGGATACATACTTGCGTGTATACGCATACATATATGTGAATGTTGCTATAGTAAATCCGCTAAGTAGCAGCGATTTGTTCTGCATAGGCGTAAAGATATAAGTAGCTAAAAACCAAGAAAATAACACGAGTAAGATTATGAGGCAAGGAAGAGACAAAAAAAACCCCAAATAATAGATGAAGTTAGACAAGCAAAACATGTGGCTGAGAAACATAGAAGTATGAATCAAACAACAAGAACAATGGTAGAATGTGCACAAGAAAACAAATACGCTCATGAATTAGAAAAGGAACTGACGTTTCAGTTATAGCCTTTATGAAAGGAAAAAGAAGTGAGATAATAGAGCAAGAGTAAAGAAAAATGAAGCGATTCTGAATTTATGAAATCTGTTTATGTAGTCGGCCAACTGTAAAAATATCTTTCAATGTAGACGTAGGCGTGACTGTGTAGTAAGACGTCTATCTGATTCCACATCTTTCTGGTTTGCAACCACATCATTCCGGATTCAGCCTCACTGTGTGGCACTTTGGGCAAATGAATTCTACAACAGCCTCGGCCCGACCAAAGCTTTGACAGTAGATTTGGCGGACAGAAACTGAAAGAAGCCTTTCGTATATGTATATCAACATATGCGTATCATTGTGTTTGTGTTTATCCTCTACTATCGCTTGACAACCAATATTGAAGCATTTAAGTCTCCGTAACTAAGCGGTTCAGCAAAACAAAAGCCCGATAGAATAAGTGCTAAATTTCGAAAAAAGTTAACACTGGGGTCAATTCATTCGACTAAAATCCTTTAAGGCGGTGCTCCAGTATGGCCGCAGTCTGAAGACTGAAACAGGTAGAAAATAAAAGATGATATATAAGTATGTATCACTGTATGCAATACATATGTACACTTGCGTCAGAAATTAATTAGCACTTCTCAAATTTCTACATTAAATAGGTTAAATCAATTAACCTATGAGCTGTTCAAAACGTCTTACGCGATGAGAAAACTTAGTATGGTGTGATTTCGGTCCTTGCGAGGCGCTACCTATATCTATTAAACAAAGGAAGTTTGTCTGCATCCGCACTCCAAGTTGTTGTTGCACTGCTATGTCAACATCATAAGGCTGTAGACTCTCAAACTGCTCTGCAAACAAAGTTACGTCATCGTTCTGCGCAACAGTGAACTCGCAACAAAGCAATAGTTCGAGATATGGCCACTAGGTGACAGCACATACCTTGAGTGAAAAGCAAATCAAGGGTGCTAATTAATTTCTGACGGTAGTGTATGTATCAATGCATCAAAAGTCCCTTGGGCGGGCCGCACATGTTCATAAGTCCAATCTTGCGAAAGTCCAGTGGATGGGCTGTACGTATTCATAGCTTGTAGACATGACCTGTCGTCCAGTTTAACACCATTTCCGGGCCCTTTGTGCTCTTATCGGACACCACTCTGCTGCAAGAATTTAAAATCCGTTCGCTGAAATGAGGATAATTTTTGCCTTCTTTCTTCGTTCCTTCCACCTCAGTCTCGGGGTCCCTGTAGAAAGGTAGCAACTGCTACCTTTTGTACTGTGAACAGGTCATTAAAAAGGGCAAACTTTCACTACTATCGCTAAATCCCAAGAAAACACACGATTTTGAAGATGTGAATCTTCTATTATTATTTTTTTTTCACTTGTTTCACTGCGGACCTGGGAGTTCGAAGAAGTCCTCCTTTATCGTCGTTGCCCAGGTCTTCAGCTGCTCGCCCGTGCGTTTCCTCCCCCTATTCTTGGATTGCAAATGTATAGCCTTCGAAGTGTGTTGTAGCGGTCACGTGTCTAAGAGAAGCTTCGCTATAAATCTTTGTTATTACCGTCTTCGCGAAACATACCTATGCATGGTCTTTTTTTTTTTTTTTGGTATGCCTTTCATCTCCCGCTCTCCTTTGGGGTATGCTAGTACAACGGATTTGGGTGTTGTACGAGAGGTCATCCGGAAGGGAGTGCTTCCTGAGGAGCTCACTTTCAACAAGCAGGATATCGTTTTCTTCACTTTTCAGCACTAAGTTAATGTATTTATTTTTACTGCTGTTGTTTAACAAGTGCTGTCTCAGAAAGACTATGCAAGACATTTGAAGGCTGCCTGCATTGATCTCAAGCCTCTACCTCCTTTATCTCTTCCTAGGTAGAGCCTGTCGATATCATTATTTCTGTGGAGATTTCCATTTGATGTTACAATTTTGGTGGTTTTAATGTCTATGGCGGGGATTTCTTTTACAGGCGAGTCAAGTAACCCAAATGTTGGAATCAGCACTGGTACTGCAAATGCATTATCGGATATTGTCTAGTTGTAAGAGGAGATTTCAGACTGCCATATTTTTCTTAGTCTGGTGTAATATTCTTGGGTCACAGTACCTTGGTATGATATATTTTCATCAATGCTTAGATACTTCTAGCATTTTTTGTGTGAGACAGGAGAGATAGTGAGATCATTAATGCACAGGTTCCGAGCCTGGGGGGACTGATTTCTCCGTTAGACAATCAAATAAAAACATTTCTTCTGGCTAAATTCCATTCCTGTGTCAGCTGAAAATGTTGTTAAATCCAGCTGGTTTTTTTTTTTTTTGGCATTGTTAATATTTTAAGCATAATGTTGATAACAAAGCAATTATGGGCAACGTTAATATCTGTAGCCGTTGCAGATCCTAGCATGTAGCCGTTTGTTTTTTGTAGCAGGAATGATAACGGATTTAATGCCAAAATGAACAGAAGTACAGAGAGAGACTATCTCTCTGGAATATGCCATATGAAACAAATAATTAGCATTGGAGAAAATCTTTCCACTTTCTGTATTAAGTGTGAGGATTGTTGCTCAGGTCTTTGTGAGCATCTCAATAGCATCAATTAAGGTAGCATGCACTTTGGTTAACCGGAGACACTTCAGCAGCCAAGAGTGGGGAATCGATTCAATTCATGTTTATGTTCATGTTTCGTAATATTAGCGGTTTGATAAATATAGATGCGATAATATAAGTACCAAAGTAAAATAACTCGTGTTGTCTAAATGATTAATCAAAACATTAATTATAAGACAGTACCCCAGCTTGATCGCAGAAAACGGGTACCTTATTTGATCGAGTATAAATAGCTTATTTTTTAAAATCTAAACATTTGACCGCATTTAAGATGTTTTAAGAATTTGTAGTATGCTATGATAGAACAGCACACTTAAAGCACAATAACTTCATTCCATATAACTCTCTCAAATTTTTGCACAAGGACGGCAATGTTAGCGAGAGGGAGTTAGTCAATATCATCGATTCTACTGCTTAACTATTACTTATTTTACCGTCCGGAAGGATGAAAAGCAAAGTCGTCCAGGAATCAATTTTATTTTTAGCCCTGTTCTCATTAAATGTATAGAATAAGTACAAAATAATGTTTGTAATACTGGATTTGGCTTTTTTTCGTTTCCTTTATCAAGATTTAATAGTTCAATCACGAACTGAATGCTACAACATCTAAAATATTATTCTGCCACGGTCTTTGAATGTAACACTGTAAGCAAACACTATCTTTACAATAGAACGAAATTGAATATATAACACAGTGTACGCACACCATTTATATTACTCGCAAGACAAACTAATAAACCATGGAACGACATCGCTGTCATGATTTATTATAGACACAACATATTATATCATATTATATATATATTATTTTCAGAACAATTTACTGATAAATAAATATTGTAAATTTGATGTGACATGAATATTTTTCTGAATCCAGTTTCATGTGGCAGTGAATGACATTTGTGCGCACGGACTGTAAGTTCAAGTTCAGAGATAAGCATATTTCTTTGATATGTAAATGAGGATACACTGAAGTACATCGATTTTAAATTTTGGCCCAATGCCAGCAATTTCGGGGGAGTGAAGGGGGATAAGTTGACTACTTCTAACCCAGTCCTCGACAAGTATTTATTTTATCGACCCCGAAAGAATGAAAGGCAAAGTCAACCTCGGTGGATTTTGAACTCAGAACGTAAAGACGGGCGAAACGCTACTAAGTATTCCCCCCCCCCACTTACGATTCTGTCAGCTCTTCGCCTTTATGTAGTACAGCGTATTGGTTTCAAATTTTAGCACAAGGCCAGAAATTTCGGGTGAGGAGTTTAAGTTGATTACATCGTTCCCAGTACTCAACTAGTACATATTTTATCAGCCCCGAAAGTGATGAAAGACAAAGCTGACCCCGGTAGCATTTGAATTCAGAACGTAAAGAGTGTAAAGACGGAAGAAATGCCGCTCGTACAGTGTTTCAAGATTTACTAAAATGTTATCAACGGAGGTATACATTAACAAAATCATAAAATTAATTATCTTCGATTTCATTCCATTACTTAAAATTGCTTAAAACATTTGCTTTATATATATTATTCTTTCAACGCATTTTCCATAATTTTAAAGATGAAAAATTATATTCAACTCACACTAGAGTGCGTTTCCTTCTTGATGTCAAGTTAAAAATAATAGATTACAACTCGTTGGGCAGAAGAAGTTCAAGCGTTTAGCAAAGAATCTTGTTTCCAGTGATATTCTCTCCTAAAACTGCACGTTCAGCACAATTTTAGGAGAGACTAAAACAGTAGACTTTACACAATATCCAGAATGAAGTGCTTCAGAAAAATACTGTTTAAAATCCAACTTCCAACTATCTTACACTTATCAAATAACCTACTCTTTACTCTTTTACTCTTTTATTTGTTTCAGTAATTTGACTGAGTCCATGCTGGAGCACCGGCTTTAGTCGAGGAAATCGACCACAGGACTTATTAGTTGTAAGCCTAGTACTTATTCTATCGGTATCTTTTGCCGAATCACTAAGTTACGGGGATGTAAACACACCAGCATCGGTTGTCAAGCGATGTTGGGGATACAAACACACAAACACACATACATATATATGCATATATACGACGGGCTTCTTTCAGTTTCTATCTACCAAACCCACTCACAAGGCTTTGGTCGGCCCGAGGCTATAGTAGAAGACACTTGCCCAAGATACCATGCAGTGGGACTGAACCTGGAACTATGTGGTTGGGAAGCAAGCTACTTACCACACAGCTACTCCTGCGCTTAATCGTAGAATTTGTTTCGGTATTACTAGTGTGTTTAATTCCTTAAAATTTTACTGCATGTCTAAGGGTGCTGGCATAGCTCTGTAGACAATTAGTTTGCTACGCACGTTCTTGGTCTCCTGTTAGATCCAAATAAATGGTATCTTAGACAAACATCTTTTACAGCAGCCTCAGATTCATCAAAGTCTGGTGAGTGAGATTTCATAGACGGAGAGTGTGAAGAAGCCTGTCAGAAGAGCCTGTTCTTTTCCCTCATGGCTGACTTAATCAGTCGCTCAGTGTAGCACA
The DNA here is from genome assembly GCF_006345805.1 of Octopus sinensis. NCBI lineage: Eukaryota > Metazoa > Mollusca > Cephalopoda > Octopoda > Octopodidae > Octopus > Octopus sinensis. The sequence goes on along the minus strand of NC_043003.1, from coordinate 61,234,519 downwards.
ACCTCTAACCTTCTGATACCTGTCGCAGAGTCTATTCTGCAGCGAGTGCGTTCAGACTGGGTTTGGAATAACTTCCCCACACTAGCTTCGAAATCCCTAAAAATGATCAAGGGCGTTGCCCTTCGTCCTCTGAAGAATTGTTTTTAAAAAACAAAATGATAAATCTAAAATAGCAATCTATGTGTCATGCGGTTTTCGTACGAGATAAAAATCTTTTATAGATGCATTATGTTAAAAACACAATACTTATGTGAGGGGAGACAATAAAATCGTCCCGTAACAGATACCAGCAACGCCTGATGTATTTTACTTCTTGTAGCCTTGTCAATGTCATGTACTCGTAGCCAGCCACTTCTCTAGGCGAGATTTGCTACGTTCCGAAACCTCCCGCAATAGGTGAAAACCCCCGAAGTAGAAACAGTACTGAACTGTATATTTTTAAAAATTATTTTTATAATTTTTATATAGTTATTTTATTATAAATGCAAAATAACACCACAGAGGAATTGACGTAAGCTTAAATAGTAAACTGCGATAGGTGAACCGCAATATGGCGAGAGATTACTGTATATCGAAAATTGAATTATACGTTCACTGATATTCTGAATAGCTGCCGGGTTAAAAAAGCAAAACTCAGAGTACGCAACTGAAATAGCATCAGGTTAAAAATCAAAATAGTCATCTATGTTCATCTGTGTATCACACTAAACATATATACACAGTTGATGGGCAAGAAATAATGGTTTTCGTCAGAGATAAAATCTCTTATAGCTATGGAAAAACAATATACACAATAAAGAGACGAAAAATCTTTCCGATTTGATTAAAAAAATAATGTGCGTTAAATGGTTATGGGAACCGGATTTTCGAACGTCTGAGGTTAGTTTACTTAGTGCTCCTTGATTCGTTAGAATATTTTAAAATATGTTATGTATTTCAGTGTTTCTGATAGCTATGGTGGTAGTGGTGATGATGAATTGTGAGAACTGGAAAGGTGTGCAGACAAATTGTCATGTTTAATAAAATAAAGATAGCTTTACGCTTTTCAAACTTGTTTAACACCATGGCGAAGAAGGATGAATTATATCAGAACAAATTCAATTTTGTTTTCTCATGAATAAAGGAAGCGGGGGTGGTGGTAATAAATTTCGGTTGAATTTTATCACTATGGTGGTGGTGGTGGTGGTGATATCTGTTTGTTTGAAAACCATTGAGGCAGTGTATATGAAACCAGCTTGACTGAAGGGTGTTATTTATCTGCACACTACACCTACGGGAAGAATTCTGCTCTATACTACAAGCTAATTAAGCATACAGTTTTACAGAGACCAGACGTAATTATTTAAAACAAAGTGAGCTGGATATGACTAGATTATTGAAAGTGTCTTAGAAATAATATTACAAAAAAGACATTTAAACTGTCTCTTACGGTATCAAATTAAAAAAAACAGAACGTTTTTATTTCATGACTAACAGTATCGCCCGGCGTTGCTCAGGTTTGTAAGGGAAATAACTATAAAGCATTTTTAGAGAGTTATAGCCAAAAAATAGCAAAAAAATGGAAAAAAATGATGGTAAATTTTTTTTGAGAGTGAAAAAAGGTGGAGTTGCGTCCGCTAGACAGTTTGCGGTTTGTGTTTCTGATTCTCGACCCCATGTCGAATTTATCGATTTTTCTCAGAACTGGGGGAACTTTTCAAAATTTTCGCTACGTTAGTTTTGAATTATGACATTGGGCTATGTGTGTGTCAAGTTTCATCAGAATCGGTTGAAAGCCGTGGTCAGGGTGAGGGTACAAGCAAACAGACACACAGAAACACGCACAGACAAACTGCCGTTTTATATAGAGAGAGATGTATATTGTTTAAAAGTGGCACAAGAAATTTATTTAAATCTAATTTTCATTTTGTCCCTCGTAGAAGCGTCTGGCTTAGAGGTTAGTGCGTTGTACTCGTGATCGTAAGATTGTGATTTCGATGCCTGAAGCGAGCGTTGTGTTCCTGAAGAAAACATTTGATTTCAAATTGCTATGATCCTCTCAGCTAGCAAAAAATGAGTATTATGATAAAGTTGCGAGAGGCCTGGAAAACAGGGCCAGATTAAGACACATAGAGACTCTAAGGACTTACAAGATCTTGGTGATCTCATATATATATGAGGGAGTACTAAAAAGTTCCTGGTTTTAAAGATTTCATGAAAGGCCTCGTTGTTTCCAAAATGGAACAAAACTAATGGTAAGATAGAAAATGATGTCTGTTTTTTATATACTTCCACTTTACTCTTTTTACTCTTTTACTTGTTTCAGCGATTTGACTGTGGCCATGCTGAAGCACCGCCTTTAGTCGAGCAAATCGATCCCAGGACTTATTCTATCTGTCTCATTTTGACGAACCGCTAAGTTACGAGGACGTAAACACACCAGCATCGGTTGTCAAGCGATGTTGGGGGACAAACACACACACACACACACACACACACACACACATACACACACACTCATATATATATATATAATATATATATATATATATATATATATATATATATATATTACATATATCCGACGAGCTTCTTTCAGTTTCCGTCTACCAAACCCACTCACAAGGCTTTTGTCGGCCTGAGGCTATAGTAGAAGACACTTGCCCAAGGTGCCACGCAGTGGGACTGAACCCAGAACCATGTGGTTGGTAAGTAAGCTACTTACCACACAGCCACTCCTGCGCCTTTAATGATATTTTAAAAGTTGAATACTTTTAATACCTTAAAGTTTTAATACTTTAATGCTATTTTAATAGTTTCCTTCTTTTGTAATTGCAAAGTCTTTGATCAGATCCTCAGAATTAATCTTACATAAGACACCTGCTTCTAGACTTAGACATAAGGCATGCGGCCTGACATGTTGCAAATTTACTCTAATGGGATTTTTAATATATTTCAACTGAGAAAATGAATGCTCAACCGAGAAATTTCTGACGACTGATGCTAAATATATGCGAAAGACAATGTCTACATTTGGAAAGGCACACTCAGTAATGTTTTTTTGTTTTAGCAATTTTAAAGTGATTTCTTTTGTACCGTAAGCCATTTACCACTTTTGCGGTGTCCCCTTCCCTTGATGTTCTAACCACGTGCTTATTTGGCTTTGCTGGCAAGCCAGCAATGGATGGTGAATCTATTTGAACAAATAAACTAGCAGAATGGAATCTCCATACTGACAGGTCATAGGATAAACTGGTGTCAGAAGTTACCTGTGTTTTTAAACCGTTAATGCTTAGTTTTAAATTTTCTTATATCTAAGCGTTGCCATTATTTTAAATGCATTTTCACTTCCACCCAATGATAGAGCTTATATTTGGTTACTATTTAAGTTAAGTTAATTTTTTGGCTCAAAAAGAAAAAAGCAAGGTCATGTAGGTGGACATGGAGTTATGTACAGGGAGGGTGTTCATGCAAAGAGTTCGGGCCATTTCTGGTCAAGAGAGACTTTGAACCGAGCGGTCGTCGGCATCTTCACCATCTCGTCCGGCAGCTTATTCCACGGATCCTTCGATTGAGATGAAATTGTCGCAGATAGAGCTTTTCGGAGTGACCCCGCAGCCGACGCTCTGGAGCAGGAGTGAAGAACAGCTCTTTCGAGAGGTTACACTTCCCGCTTATGATGTGAGCAAGAATGAGATCACCACGGCGTCGTCATTTTTCTAGAGAATAAAGGTCGAGCGTCTTCAGCCTTTCTTCATAAGACAAATGCTTGAGACCAAGAATTATGCGGGTAGCCAGCTTCTGGACTCTTTCGAGATGATGTATGTCTTTGAGAAGATAAGGAGAAGAGGCTTGAATCCTGTATTCCAATATGGGTCTCACCAGCGTGACATAGAGCGGTAGGAATATGGCTGCTGTGAGCATTCCGAATATCTGCTAGTAATAGAAGCTTCTGCCCCTAAATTATATTCTACCATCATAGATAATGTATGAGAGATTGGGTAGTGTAGTCCTGTAAGAATTATGCTTGAAACATTCTCCACCTAGAAGACAACAACCGGATGGCTATTGCTGGAATTACTTTGCTCTTAGGTTTCCTAAACCAAAGCTGATCTGTGGGTAAACAGCAACAACAACAGAAACAAGAACAACGATATTTATTTATCTAAAAGCAGACTGTTCTTAGAAACAACAAAGCTTTTAGATAAGTAGTTTCCAAATTTGATTATTTCTAAGATTCTATCCACGTGATGAAGATTAAATAAATGGCTGTCAACATATTTAGTGTCAACATTGTAAAGTTAAATAAATATAAGTATGGAATGAAGAGAAAATATTGGTCGATGACCAAAATATTCATATCTATATCTTACTGTGTTTGTGTATATATGTATATGTATATATATATTGATACATATACATACATACAACTTACGTACATGCATACATTCATAAATATATATATATATATATATATATATTATATATATATATATATATATATATATATATATATATATACACACACACATACATACATATACATATAGGTGCTGGAGTGGCTGTGTGGTAAGTAGATTGCTTACCAACCAAATGGTTCCGGGTTCAGTCACACTGCGTGATACCTTGGGCAAATGTCTTCTACTATAGCCTCGGGCCGACCCAAGCCTTGTGAGGAGATTTGGTAAACGGAAACTGAAAGAAGCCCGTCGTATATATATATATATATATATATATATATGTGTGGTGTGTGTGTGTATGCATATATATAAATATTTGTACATATATATATATATATGTGTATGTATATATATATATATTATATATATATATATATATATAAATATATGTGTGTGTGTGTGTGTGTTGTATGACTGAGTGTGTATTTTCCCCACGACTCAATATGAGATTCAACTCCGTATGTTTTCTGCTTGTTTATGCGTCATCGGTGAAGTATAGCTTCATCATTCCAAGCCGAAATCATGAATCCCTAATTGAATATAGAGAAAAGTATATTTGTTGAGAGAAAAATACAATTGTTTAGAAATAAAATCGTTCTGATATGTCATTCTCATTTATAGACTGATACGGTTTTTGTCCCTACTATGTATGGTTTATTCTGTTACAGTTCTTTAATACTTTACACATTAAACACACACATGCGTGCACAGACACACGCACGCACACAAATACACATACATACATATACAGTCACGCACGTACGCACTCGCACGCACATGTTTATCTGTTACTTCGGAATGATATTTCTTACGCTATGATTTCACATTGATGATGGTAAGAAACCGTTCCAAAACATGTTCAAAATTATGTCCCGTATTGTTCGGGAAATAAAGTAATAATACGTCATATACCTTTTTTAATTAATGGTTTAATCCAAGAAGCAAAAGCAGCATCCATAATACTTTTTCAGCGCCTGTCTAATTGGTACGAGGAAGTTATTCTGAGATTGGAAAACTAGTTCGTGTCACTGCAGCAAAGCGTACTCCATCATAACCACTCAAGGATAGGTGATGGTATGAAAACAGGTGGTGGAATACGTTTTCCGTTCATAAATGGAAACCATCTCTGCTACTGGTTCATATAAATTGTTATATGAACAGTAAATAGAGGTTCGAAACGATGAGTCTCATATTTACTCTTAGTATGTCCCGGCATATTCGAAAGCAAATATGCTAAGTGATGTTTCGACTCGCTGAGTCTCGTCAGCCTGAAGTTTCATCATAAAGGAAAAGCTATTCTCCTATGACGGGCACAACAACGATTAGCATATTTGTGTTCGGATCAGCTGGAATATAATATATATATGAATAAGGAAATCATCGTTTCGAAACTCGCTATTTACCGTGCATATTACCATTTAATTTTCGGTATGGAGCAGCAATCAGTTTGTTCGCTGAAATTATAAACAAAGCCATCAACTCTTGTTAGATTCAGCAATCCGAGTACTTCAGCTGACAAGACAAAATATGTCGAAACATCGGTGTCCTAGTATCTCTTGCAGTTATGAATTGAGTGTGTTATGAATACATACATAAAAGAGAAGCTGTTCTCTGACGAACATAGCAGCGATCAGCATATCTGCGAACGTGTTAAGAGTAAATAGGAAAATTATTCGTTATTTCACTTTAGTTTTCAGTATTTTCTTTTCTCCCGCTCTCTGAGGAGGTCGACTAGTTCAGAAAAAATATTATAATACAGAGACTAGCATTAAACTTTCGACAGCCTCTATAGAATCTCGAAAGACTTTTGTGAAAGCTACCGTTTATGCAGTCGTCACTGCTTGTTGATTATTTCCTCTCTGTTAGTGTAAGAACTGGTGCAGTCGGCTGTTCTATCACCACATGGTTTCGTGTTGCAAATTAGCTAATTACGATGTGACAGCGAAAACAAAGAAAGTTGTGATGTTCAATTTGTTAAACTATAATCAGAGACAACTTCCTATTTTCTGGATAAGTTGGATATTTGTTTTTTTTTTCTTTCTGTATTTGTCTATTTATTTTTCAGTAGAATTTAAAAATTAGAAACTGTTTTCTTAATCTGTTTAATTGGAAATGATACTTAAAATCTTCTTTTCCAAGAAAAAAATTATTTGGATGTTTGAATAATAATAATAATAATAATAATAATAATAATAATAATAGCTCTCAGAACAAACTACTCTAAATATTACATTTATAAAAGCACTGACTCACCACAGTGTAGGATGTGCTCTGAGAAAGGAGAAAGTATAAGCCATATTGTTAGTGAGTGATGTAAGCTCGCACAACGCGAATATAAAAGGAGACACGACAATGTGGCCAGATATATCCACTGGCTGTTGTGCTGTAAAACAAGCCTCGAGAGAGTCGAGCAATGGTATGAACACAAGCCAGAGGGAGTAACGGAAAACGAACATTACAAAATACTCTGGGATTTTAACATACAGTGTGACCAAGTCATAGTGGCAGAACGACCAGATATCGTGATCGTCCATAAAGATGAAAAAGAAGTAAAGATAATAGATGTTACAATACCAGGCGATTCGAGGGGGAAATGTAAGGAAACAGAAAAGATCGAGAAATATCAGTCACTGCAGGACGAGATAGGAAAGTTATGGGGTATGAGGAAAATAATGGTGATACCGGTGGTAATTGGAGCATTAGAAGCAGTTTCCAAGAGCTTTGAAAAACATATTAAGAATATTGGAGCTGCTGTCAGGCTCGAAGTGACCCAGAAGATAACATCGTTGGGTACAGTTTGCATTCTAAGGAGAGTATTGTCCCTTTCAGTCATAGGAGAAGGCACTACTAGAAACATTTGGTGATTTGCCTGCTTTCAAGTAAAGTATAACCGGCAATTAAGAATTTTCCAAGAGTCTTTCAGAATGATAAAAATAAAATGAATTTTGTGTCTTTGTGTACCTATTTGTCCTCCGGCTTCTGCTTGACTTCCAGTGATGGTGTATTTACCGTTCGACATTGGGATAAGTACCAAACTTAAAAACAAATACGAGGTCGATTCCTTCGATTAAAAAGTCTTCAAGGTGGTACCCCAACATGGCTGCAGTCTAATGAGTGAAACAACTAAAAGATAAAAGATATGCTTTCTTCTGCGAAGGCAGAGGAATCGTAAATGCTAAATGGTAAAGTGTTGGGAAAAATACTCAGTTTGCTTAGCGGGATTCTTAAAATCACATTGAGTGACATCGTATTGGATCTAGTCTCACTGGGAATGTCAAAGTGAAATGGAGACATGTGTAAAATTCCTTTTTGCGTGATTAGAATAATTCAAATCATGAGTCACAAGCTCTTTTGTCCATTCCTGGATTTCCTGCGTTGTTTGAATCAAGGAATAAAAAAAAACAGGAAAGATTGCATAAAAAATATAGAAATACTTCATAAAGCGACAAAATAATTGTTTCTAACATGGCAGGAGACCACAAATTCAATGGAAAACTTAGACGCTTCAATAGCATCCAGTACTTGACTGGCGGCATTTATTTTATTGAGACAAGAAAGACAAAAGGTAGAGTTAACTTTGGTGGCTTCTGAATTTGGAACATAAAAGAACCCGCCCACCACAAAAAAAAAAGAAAAGAAAATTCTAATTTGAGCACAAAGTCAGATATTAGGTGGAAATGGTTAGTTGATTGCACCGATATTCTTACTCAACTAGGAAGTGTTTTATGTTATCATTAATGTAAGTTTAAAAAAAAAAGCCCACGGAAGAAAAGTTGAGAGCAGACGAATTTGAAATCAAAATGTAAATAGACAGAACAAATACAGTAAGGCGTTTTACCGACGCACTGCAGATTCTGGTGATCCACAGCCCATATGAATAATGGTTTCTAGTTTAGGCACAAGTCTAGCTGTTTTGCCTGGGGGTTGAACGCCGATAGCGTTGATTACAATTCATGACTGGTACTTATTTTATAGATTGTAGATGTACAATACAAAAAGCTAACTTCGGCGGAGGTCATAACGTAAAGAACCGGAGGCAATTTTTTCCAGCACTCTTATTCTGTTACCTTACTGCCTTCAAATTATGTCTGGTTTAGGAGCAAGCCCAGCAGTTACAAAGGAGAGGATTAGCCGATACCATCGAGTCGAGAACTTGACTGGTCCTTTTTATCATCGAACCAGAAAGGATAAAAGGTGAATTTGACACTCACGGAATTTGAACAGTGTATGATGTAAAAAATTAGAACAAATATTGGTTTCATATTTTGGCACCAGGCCTGTAATTTCGGGGAGTGGGTGAATTGATTTCATCAACCCCAGTACTCAGCTGATCCTTATTTTATCGACCACAAACGGATTGAAAGGCGCAGCCACCCTCGGCAGAATTTGAATTCAAAACGTGAAAAACGTACGAAATACCGCTAAGCATTTTCCCCGGCATGCTAGCGATTCCGTCAGCTTGCCTCCTTGATAGAAGCAGAAACATCAGTTTCAAATTTTGGCTCGAGGCCAGAAATTTAGGATAAGGGAATAAGTCGATTACATTGACCTCGGTATTCAACTGGTACTTATTTTATCGACCCCAAAAAGCAAACTTGAATACAGAGCATAAAACTGGACGCAACGTCGCTAAGCATTTTGCCAGCGTACCAAAAATTCTGTCTGCTCGCCACCTTGATAAAGGCAGAATATTACCATCGAAGTATACATTCTTTACATTACAGTTAGGCTGACACTTCTGTCGATGTGGCTATCGGCGATTTATATTAATCAAGAGAATATACAAAATGTATGCATCGGTAGTTATAATTGCTTCGATAAATCGCAGCTTAAAGTGGTATAGTTGTGATATAGATAAGCGCTAATGAGTTGGCTAGAATATATATTTATTCTCGTAACCCAGCAGGTAAAAACCTAGGCTGCAGTCAGACCCTCTGGAAATCGTAGCCGCATTTTACTCAAAACACACCCTAGCGCCGTGAATAAGTAGGGGACACATTAAAAAAACCGTTGTCCTTGATACCCCTGCAAAGAGATGGATAAATGGATGATTACTGCTAGAATACACCGATCATAAATTTGCTCCACCAGGGTTCACCTAGGGCTAAAGGACTCAATAACAACCACAACAGCAACAATACACCTATTATTTTTCTTGGTGAAATTTAATGCAGAATTAGATGTAAATCTCTTGAAAGTTCAAAAGACTTTCAATGGTCAATATTAAACTCTGCGTTTGTGTTGTTATAAGGATTAGAGATTCATAAACTTCTGAATAGTACGTCAGTATATCGTATATAGCATTACGAGATTGTCCAGTACATATTCCTATCAATACGATGAGTAACATTGTGCATAATTAAGCGTACATTTACATAATGAAATCTCTGGTGAATATAAGGTTATGATACATCTTTAGAAGCAACTTCATATCATACTCACTGAACTGTTTATAATCGTATTATGATGGACTAATTTTTTTTCTATGTAATTAAATCCGAAGTAATGAAGCTGAGCGCACATATTTTACAATCGCTCCAAAATGAGAGTGTCGGTAGTTTAGTGCATCTTCTAGAAAGATTTAGCAAAAGTATATAAATAATAGGGTTGTTGTTGTTGTTGTTGTTGTTTGTTCCTTCTCGAGCCACGCCTGGCTCATAAGGGCCAGTTCCCCGGTTTTCTTTGTGTATAGGTTCCCCCACCTGGACGGGACGCCGGTCCGTCGCAGGTAAGCTGCAAGATGTAGGAGGAAAGTGTGAAAGAAAGTTGTGGTGAAAGAGTCAGCAGAAGTTCGCCACATTACCTTCTGCCGGAGCCGCGTGGAGCTTAGGTGTTTCGCTCATAAACACACACATCGCCCGGTCTGAGATTCGAACCCGCGATCCCTCGACTGCGAGTCCGTTGCTCTAACCACTAAGCCATGTGCCTCCACATAATAATAGGGTAATGGGTATGAAACGAGCAAAGTAGGTTAACCAGATGAATTTGGACATGGGTAATGATCAGCAAGCGAAGGTACATGGCGTAGTGGTTATGGTCTTGTACTTACGATCGCAAGATCATGGTTTCTATTCCTCGACCGGGCATTGCATTGTGTTCTTGAGCAAAACACTTCATTTCACGTCAGTTCGGTGTACTCAGCCATAAATGATTAACTCTACAATGGACGGGCATCCCGTTCAATGGTAATGTTGTGTTTTTGGTCATTAATACGCCTTGGAAACCAGGTAACCCTATGAGTTCTAGCACCAGAGACTTATGTCCAGGGACTAATGATGACGATGACAATGATGATGATGATGATAATGATAATGATGATGGTGATTATGATGATGATGATGATGAGTGCACAAAAGAAGAAAAACAGGCGGTTTGTTGTGACTGCGTCAGTGAGAGTAACGTTTTTATAAGCAAAAGATCTTTTTATTAGATAAATTACCTTTTAGAGAATACAGCTCATAATATATTATGTTTGTGTGTGGAACATATCGTACCTCATATGTGACAAATATTCTCTTGTATAGCAATTCATTTTATTAGACGCAATAGCGCAACACAATACTGCATTATGTAGAGGATAGAGTATTGTAGATTAAATTGATCTCAATGTATTTATTACTGATATTTTACAGGGATTGGTAGTTTTGAATTAAAAAAAAAGCAACAAGCCAGAATACGTGTTATTGTCAATAGATGTTGCGCAAATACTTTCAGTCAATACTATATTTGCTCTTCTGCTTAGTATTGTTTTCTGGAATTTTTTTTTTTGGGGGGGGGGGGGGGAATTTATAAATATGAAGCAAATTGCTGAATTCCATTCATGTGACAGCCATCCTTAATTATCTGATGTTCTACTTTAGCCAAGAAATTAGTCCTCGGATCGAATAACATTGACAAGCATGTAAATCCATTTTTATTTTAAAAAACAATAAATTTGCTTTGTTTTGTTGTAATTATTTCTATGGCCTTCGTTTTAAAGAAATCAATACTTCAGTTTTGAAACCATATCAGTCTTCAATCATCCTCTCACTACACGTCTCTTGGAAAATGCATATTTTTTTTTTATCTTAATCTTGTTTTGTGTTGATATGGATTATACCATTTTAAAGAGGCAGTGTTAGACGAATGGTTCAACTGTGTATCTATTTTATTCTTCTATGAAGAAAGCTTTAAAATAGTTCAAACATATCCTTATTCATTTATTTCACTCGTACATGGCTCATTGTGGAGGCGCAATGGTCCAGTGGTTAGGGCAGCGGACTCACGGTCGGAGTATCGCGGTTTCGATTCCCAGACCGGGCGTTGTGTGTGTTTATTGCGCGAAAACACCTAAAAGCTCCACGAGGCTCCGACAGGGGATGGTGGCGACCCCTGTTGTACTCTTTCGCCACAGCTTTATCTCTCTTCCTGTATTTTAAGTAACGCTGCGATGGATTAGCGTCCCGTCCAGCTGGGGGGAACACATACGCCACAGAAACCAGGAATCCGGGCCATGAACCTGGCTAGCCTTGAAAAGGGCGATGTTTATCGTTACATGGCTCATTGTGAGTAACGTCTGGGATGTTACCAACTTTAAGGAAAATGACGTTTGTTGCAACTAAGACACTCAAAATGAAAAAAAAAAAATCATACGAAAATATTATTTCATGTGTTCTCTCATTCATAAGAAAAATATCTCTCATAATAAAAATAAAGCAAATATATATATATAAACTCTGAGCCTCCCTTTTATTTCTTAGTAAAGTCTCTTTCTCTCCCCCACTTCTTTGGAAAGCAACAATCACCAGTCAAAGTTTCCACGTGACCTTTGTAGTGTTCGATTGAAAGATCCATATCACCTTTCTCTTTCTCAAAAGTGTAAGAATTGTACCAACTTAGGTATTCGTCACTATTTTCTATGTTTTTAATAACTGATTCACAATAAATTCACATCGTGAGGTGACAAGCAGACAGAACCGTTATCACTTCGAACAAAAAGCTTTGCAGCATTTCTTCCAGCTCTTTGCGTTGTGAGTTCAAATCCTGCCAAAGTTGACTATGTTTTCCATCCATAAAGCGTCAGCCAAATACTGGTGGGGTCATTGTAACCGTTTTGCCCTTCCCCTCAGAAGCGCTGGCCTTGAATCCCTGCAACAGACTAGCGTCCCGTTCACGGGTAATTTTATGATCTCGGTCACTTATACGCCCTGGAATCCGGGTAACGCATCGGTGGAATTACGGGTTAGCTAACCTTATATATTCATGTTCCACCGAGCTTACTGCTATGCATCACTCATCAGTCAATAAAATAAATTCCAATCAATTACTGGAAATCGATACAATCAATTCAACAATTGGATTTATAGTTAAATAAGACAGTATTTGGCGAGTTGAAGAGAAATGGTAGCGCATAGAATTACAGTATTTAATTTCAACCTTTTGTGTTTCTATTTCAAATTCCGTCTCTCTATCTCTATTTGACGATGATCGGATTAGAAGGAATTTATCATCATTTATTAAATCACACCTTCCTCTCTCTCTTTCTTTCTGTATTTTAGCATACTTTCATATATCAAAACACAACGTATCTTGGGGGTAAATTTAACGTTTATTATTAAACTGTTTAGTAGTCATGTGTTTATGAACAAATGTTAATATTGTGTATCGCCTGAGGCATCAGCAATAATACAAATAATATATATTGTGAGTCACATATAATTTAAGTTTTAGATTCTTCTGTATATGAGTTTTGAGTAATAGTTGAAGAATTATCAAATAGCTTACTACGGCAACAGTTTGAGGATGGATATTTGTAAAGTAGTTTAAAAACTTCGTGTTTAATATTATATATAAACACTTTTAACAGAATGAATACACCCATCTGGGGTGTCGTAGAATCATTCCAGAATTATTATTGAATTCAATTCACACCTTTGGTTACATTTTCTAAAATCAGTTTGCACCACCGTGGTGATGTATCTATCATAAATGTCTCTGTTAGTAAATCTCCGTATTTTCTATTAAAATAGTAATTTATGTTACAAAGTTTCAACTGAAAACTCTGCTATTAGATTAAATATTAGATGTTGTTTAGCCTCGTGCCTATCTTATTCGAGCAGAACTATATTCTAAAGAGTTCAATCCGTGATCTTCCCGTCTGTAAATAACAGAAAATAAAGCAGATGGTCACAGTTGGAACGGTTTTGATTATAGGTTAGTTGAAGATTGACTTGAAGCTAAACAAATAGGTATTGTTGATGTTGTCGTTGTTTGTGGGTGGCGGTGGTGTTTCGCTCCAGAGCAAGCATTATCCATCGAATCGATTATTAAAGAATTCCAACCGTGTCAATCCTGAAGAATTGTTTGCTATTTGTATCCGATGGAGCAATTATATAAAAGCTCTCTCTGGTTCGTGATATTTAAAGGATAGAGGTTTCATAACAGATTTAGATTTGTTTTGTATGTTTACAATTGTAAATATTTCAAACTCTTTTGGAAATTATTTCTGTTACATCTAGACATAGAATGATAGAGAGAAAAAGGGAAAATGGAATATTTATATTTAAATCGCATCTAAATATTTTCACTGTATTTGTAATAGTGTCAGTGGAAAAGAATCGGATTCTCTTTATTCGGAGTGAGATGAACGGGCGCATGTGTTTAGAATCTGGCAGTTTGGTACTGATGACTGGATATTCAACCTGTTTTGGCGATAGTACGTTTTGGCACTGTAGGCAGACACACACACGCATTCACACACATACGCATACATACACATATGCACACACACACACACATACCCCCACACAAATGCATGTGTAAAAATACACACATATAGAGTGAAAAGAGAGGGGAGGGGGGAGCGAGACATTACACATACATCAGCTAGATGCTCACGTACATAAGCATACACGTGCGTAACTAAGAATATACACATACAGAGAAAGAGAGAGAAAAGGGGAAGGGAGAGAGAGAGGAGGGATAGAGTGGGAGAAAGAGGAGGGTAGAGACAGAGAGAGGTAGGGAGAGAGACATTACAAGTATTTCAAACAACTAGATGTTCAAATACATAAACACGCACAAGGCTAGAAATATACACACACAGATAGATAGAGAGGGGGCGGGAGAGAGAGATAGAGACGTTACACATAAATACAGGCATAAGGAGATGCTCATATATACAAACACATGTACACACAAACACACGTACTCAGAGAGGAACATAAAACCGTCTCATACGAAATAAACCAGCCTCGAATCAGCAACGCCAAATACCGAGAGAACATTTACGCCGGAACGTCTCATACTCTTCATTAATCACATCTCTTCTGGTATTTCTTCATGTAAAACAATGTTTCGTATCGCGTGGCTACGATGTGGTTTCTGACTAGGAGTAAATGGCTTCAAAATTAAAGACTGAAGATAAAAAATATGTCCACTGGAATATGGCGTAGTGGTTAAGAGCGCAGGCTACTAACCCTAAGATTCCGAATTCGATTCCAGGCAATGACCTGAATAATAATAATAATAATAATAATAATAATAATAATAATAATGATAATAATATCGAAAAATATCTTAGAAATGAGAACCCAGGTTCGAAATTTCCCCAAGACACCTGATGAAGGCTGGAGGGTACATCAGCCAAAACGTTGTGTTAACAACAAACAGAATGAGGACAAATATCTGTCAAATGTAAATAATGTATAAAAATATCGGTTTCAGATTTTATCCACCCTTACTTTTATTTTAGCTTTCATTTGCTGTCGAGGACTGTCGTCCCACAAGTCTTGATTGGTACAGTTTTTGTTCATCGATTCTCGTTTATCACTAGTTTGTTGAAACCCCTCCCCACAAAAAAAAAACGTTTTAAATGAATCAGTGATAAGCAAATAATAGAACATATGGGAAAAATAGGTTTCATTCCGAGATCCCAAGTTCCCCTGAACATTATGGATGGTCACTGGAGTGTAATTCTAAGGTTCAAGCAGAACCTTTGACTGATCCGTGTTGTTACAGATCAATCCGTGATAAGCGTAACATAAATCACAATTGAGCGTACCCTGTTATACTGGATTACCGATGAATGAATCAGTGATAAACGAGAATAGATGTGTGAGACCCGTGGCTCAGTGGTTAGGGTATTGGCTTCATGCTCATAGGATTGTGGTTTCAATTCCTGGATCAGGCGATACGTTGTGTTCTTTAACAAAACACTTCATTTTATGTTGCTCCAGTCCACTCAGCTGGCAAAACTGAGTAGCCCTGCGACGGACTGGTGTCCTGTCCAGTGGGTAATATACACACCACAGAAATCGGAAAACCGGCCTTGTGAATCAACATAACATAAAAAGAAGCTTTATCCTTTATTACAAGTGGAGAACACTGTGTCAGCAACGCCATTCTTCTTCCCTTCCTCTTCCTCCTATCCTTCCTCTTCCTCCTATCCTTCCTCTTCTTCTTCTTCTTCTTCTTCTTCTTCTTCTACTTCTTCTTCTTCTTCTCCTTCGTCCTCCTTTTCTTCTTCCTCCTTTTCTTCTTCTTCTTCTTCTTCTTCTCCTTCTTCCTCCTTTTCTTCTTCCTCCTTTTCTTCTTCTTCTTCTCCTTTTCTTCTTCCTCCTTTTCTTCTTCCTCCTTTTCTTCTTCTTCCACTTCTTCTTTCCTTTTCTTCTTCCTTTTCCTCTTCTTCCTTTTTCTTCCTCTTCTCCTTCTTCTTCCTTTCTTCTTGTTGTTCTTCTTCGCTTTCTTATTGTTTTTGTTGTTCTTATTCTTTTTATTCTCCTCCCTCTCCTCCTCCTCCTCCTCCTCTTCTTCGTCGTCGTCGTTGTCGTCATGGTGGTGGTGAAAGCTAAGGGCTATGCATTTGAAAACTGTGTTTCGTATAAAGGCCCAATATTTAGATTCCATCTGAATATTTTACTAATCCAGTGTCAATAAAATAAATTATTTCTCTTATTTTGCTGAGGATCAATGTAATCCATAATACGTCTTCCTCCGTTTTACCAATCGTTTCCACATCTAAATAATGTATTAGCTTTATTACTACTCACCAAACATTGGTGAGTTAAAGCAGAAATGTTAGCACATAGAATTAACGTATTTAGTGTCACCATTTTACGTCTGTATTTTAATTCCTACCAGCGCCAGTTTCTTTCTCTTTCTTGAGTCATTCCACAAATTTACAGAAGTCGATACCTCAATGAAATAAATCCTTCTTGCTATAATGCCATTGGTATTACTACATTACGTGGAATCAAGTCTTTGGAATATCTTACGGCAATTCTCTTTGGAACCTTATTAATTCTTGGGCCGCTTATAAACTGGCATCATTATCGTTATAGACACTGATGTCTGAAAGCAAGGAGTTGGGACAATTACCACAAGGAATCCTACCCTCAAGTAGTTACCTTAATCCGTTGTTACCCTAATCCGTTGCTCTGGATTAATATCTGAATTCAATTTCGGATTTTATATAACTACATATGGCCATCTTAAGATAAAAGAGAGATAATTTTTTCAGATTGTAGGTACAAGTTTGGCTTATAGGCGCAGGCGTGGCTGTGTGGTAAGTAGTTTGGTTACCAACCACAGGATTCTAGGTTCAGTCCCACTGCGTGGCACCTTGGGCAAGTGTCTTCTACTACAGCCTCGGGCCGACCAAAACCCTGTGAGAAGATTTGGTAGATGGAAACTGAAAGAATCCCGTCGTATATATATATATATGTGTGTGTGTGTGTGTGACTGTGTGTCTATTTGTTCCCCTACTATCGCTTGACAACCGATGTTGGTGCATTTAAGTCAACGTAACTTAGCCGTTCGGCAAAAGAGATACCGATAGAATAAGTACTAGGCTTACAAAGCATAAGTCTCGGAATCGGTTTGTGGTTTTGGGGTTCAATCCCACTGCACGGCAACCTAGGCGAGTGTCTTCTACTTATAGTTCCTGGAGGACCAACGCTTCATGAATGAATGATGGAGAATGAGCTTTAATGGTTTTAATAGCTTACGACAGCCCATAGTTTCTATCTCTAAGGAACTATTTTTGTAATACGCATGGTGAAATTTTGGAGGGAAAATTTACGGATTCAATCGTCTATATAGGTTTGGCCTATGCTTGCTTTCTTCCACTATTTCAATGTCGCCTGATCGAGAAGTGGAGGTACGTAGCATTTGATAAATCTATTTTAGTGGAGGTTTTATTATATTCCTAATCTAGAAACGCGTTCGTAAATAACCGTTAGACTTTGTTTTCGTTATTTCTTCCTTCTGTTTTGCATATATGAATTACAGGAATATGTCGTATGTGGAGTCTCATTTGTAGAAAGTAGAAATAAACAGTCTTTGACTGCTATTCTAATTTTTTTCGCTATGTGGCTAAGCGACCTGTTGCCTGCCTCTTTTATATATATATATATATATATATTATATATATATATATTATATATATAATATATATATATATACATATATATATTATATATATTTAAAGGTAACACAGTCGCGTTAACTAAAGGATGTGGGTTCGACTCCTACGCGGATAGGAAAGCCTTCTTTTTTCTGTCGAGGGCTTTTATACCCCTTTATTAAGCTATTTTCTTAGTCATTGCACAGTGATCGCTATAACCTCTAAGCTTATATAAAAATAACATTATAATTGAGTAGTTGCATACTGTCAACTTAATGTGACAGCCCCATAAAGGGAATCACACCACTGCTATTTAGCCCTAGGAAGCATCAACGCTTTCTGTCGGCCTTGACACATTTCCTGTGTCGTTATGTTTTACAGGATTGTAAAAACGGTGCCATATAAAGAAAACCATTCGCACTGAAGCATATATATATATATATATAATATAATTATATATATATATATATATATAGCAATTAAGGACAACTACTTAATAAGGAAAACTTAACAAGAAATTGTCAGGTAGATAGCGTAAAAACCTCATAAGAGAAAAAATTCGAAAATAATTATTTCTTATTGAACATATTAATTTATATATAGAGGGCATTATACATACATGCCAGGAGGCATTCTACATACACGCCATACGCTAAGAGGGACAATCAGTCATTTCTACCAAAAATATTACTAATCCCGGTGGGATTAGTAATATTTTGTGGTGAAAATGACTGATTGTCCTCTTAGCGTATGGCGTGTATGTAGAATGCCTCCTGGCATGTATGTATAATGCCCTCTATATATAATATATATATATATAATATATATAAATGTTGTGTGTGTGTGTGTTTGTATGTTTGCATGTATGTGTTTGTGTGTGTGTGTGTGTGTGTATGTGTATGTCTTTGGGTTTATGTATGTCCTCCACCACTGCTTGACAACCGATGTCGCTTTGTTTACGCCTCGTAGCTTAGAGGTTTGGCAAAAGATAATGATAGTACAAGTACCAGACTTGAAAATAAATATCAGATTCGATTCATTCGACTAAACCCTTCAAGGTGGTTCACCAGCAAGGCTGCAGTCCAATGATTGTAACGAGCAACAGGTAAAATACTTTTTAAAAAATGGTACTGTAAATGATATGGAATACATCATCATTAATTCTTTTTAAAGAAGAAAATGTAGAGTAATTTTAAAAGACATCGATAATAAATTTCAGTTTTTGAATTCTGAAGAAAATTTATGTGGAAATCTATGCAGTGAGCCATCCTGTTTCTGCTTAAATAATGTTAGTTGACATGATAGCTAAATAATTAATTGAAATGAAATTCAATCTTATACCTTATATTTCTATTTTCCGTCTTTCACTTGTTTCAATCATTGAACTAAAACCATTTAGTGGAAGAGATTTTCTCTAGGAGGTTTATATATATATATATATATATATAAAAGAAAGAATGGAGCTGAGCGAAGATATAACAAAATTCTTTTATTTTATTTTCGACATATGTTTCGAAGTCTGCAAAATCCCTAATTCCGAATGAATAAGGAGTCCATTATGCAGCTTTCTCTTCAGGAAAATCCAGGAACTTCTTTCGTCAACAAAATGCACAACAATTCTTAGATGACTGCTTACGAGGAGCCCATAGCAATAATGATAAATAATGTCTATTTATAGGGGGTGACGTCAGATTGGTTGAAAGTAGGAGAAACTGGCAGTTAAAATAGTTCAAGGGTTCAATCGGGGTTGGAGAAGGAAGGTAAAATTTATCTGCCAACGTCGACATTTTAAAGCAAAAAGCGGAATTCTATAATGCCGCCCTGTCAAAAGCCGGTTATAGGGAAAAGGTAGCATATATAGACCCGGCCCTTCCGAAACCAATATTTTCTCATCAGGATAAGTCAACTTACAATAATATAAATAATATAAGTAGTGATGGTAGCTCTAGCAATGTCGGCATAAATATAGCGAACATAAATAAGTTGCGGTCCAAGGGAGACCATCGTAGGCCAAAACCCATTCTTCAATACAGAGATGCCCACCTTAATGTGAGCCAGTACAAGAACAGAAACAACTATATCTGGTTTGTGATTCCCTTTGGAAAACAAATCGGATCTAACCTCCCTTTACAGTTTCGCCAAGCCATTGCCAGGAATTTTCCCAGAAATTCGAGATATTACTCCACTATAAATTCGCACAAAGTAAGGATTGCTTTCTCAAATACTAAAAATCTCTCACAGATAATTGCCTCCCATAACAATAAGCTGCTAAATAAGGTCTCAGCACCCATGAGCAGAGACACCGCCCTGTCAAATTCCAACGTAACATATAGTAATAATAATAATAATAATAGAAATAGCACAGATATTAGCAGCCCTCATACCAGCATTGGCGTTAGCAATAGTAATAAGGATAAGAGCACTGGCCAGAACATTAACGGAAAGGGTCTCAACACTAATAGTAGCAGAGTACTTAACAACAGTAGTTTTACGGACAATAACAAACACAGCATTCCCAGAAACAGGGAATGTGCAGGTGATATTGCCTTAAATAGTAATGAAAACAGGATGAATAGTATCGTGCCCAAATCCAGCAGTAATTTTTACACCCATCATAGAAATAAGAACGCTGTATTAGTATCGGAAACTAATCCCAATAGATTAAGGTTCTTATCAAATAACTCCAAAATTAGAAATACCACTTACCAGTGCAAGATTTCTACTGGATCCGATGTCTACCTCTATATTGGCGCAACCTCCTCTAAATTAGCCACAAGGGTCTCAAATCATTTTTCCACGTTCCGAGATAAGAGTAAACAGCACTCCACGGGGCTAAGCAAATTAGTCTGGCGTTTGAAGAACGCAAATAGAACTTTTAAGCTGGAATGGTCAATATTATCGGTGTCCTTAGCGTTTGATAAGGGCAGAAAAATATGTGCCCTCTGTAATTCCGAACTCTTTCATATTCTGTTTGCCCGAGGCCAAGTAATAAACTCGATTGTCGAGAGATCTTTCAGATGCATACCTTTCACTCATACCAATGAAGTCTAATATAGATAATCCCTGGATTTCCTACAAAATTAATTTGTGATATCTCATCCCTTTAGTTTATAAGACTTTCTCATAATTGCTAAGAACTACTACCAATTCCAGTAGTACCCTTGTCTCTTGTCATTACTATTGTTGGCTCTTTCTGCCCTCTCCCTCTTAAGTTGACACATTCGAACACACAGACACAGTACTTTCACCTCCTGACCGTTAATTTTCTGTCTGCCTTCTACACACACATTCACGCATTCCCAGACACACACACACACATTAAGGCAATTATACACACTCATACATACGAGCACTCATTCATAAAATAAACCAAATATAAACACCAGTCATACAGAATACATTCCCTCACCTTAATATTCTTTTACCTTCCTTCTCCAACCTCGATTGAACCCTTGAACTATTTTAACTGCCAGTTTCTCCTACTTTCAACCAATCTGACGTCACCCCCTATAAATAGACATTATTTATCATTATCGCTATGGGCTCCTCGTAAGCAGTCATCTAAGAATTGTTGTGCATTTTGTTGACGAAAGAAGTTCCTGGATTTTCCTGAAGAGAAAGCTGCATAATGGACTCCTTATTCATTCGGAATTAGGGATTTTGCAGACTTCGAAACATATGTCGAAAATAAAATAAAGGAATTTTGTTATATCTTCGTTCAGCTCCATTCTTTCCTATATATATTAAATTAAACTTCAAATTTCCGCACTAAGGCACGGAGTTTATGCCCTATGGTCGTAACTTCAACCGTGCCATTTCCGTTGTGAGTTTGCTACCCAGGTACCGGTTATCTTTCGAATTATCCGTAATAAGATAATTCATTTATCTACTTATATATATATATATTTCACGGTTGATATTTATTCTGTCGGTCATTTTTGCCAAACCACTAAATCACGGGGAGGTAAACAAAACAATGTTGGCTGTCAGGTGGTGGAAATCAAAGACGAACACACACACACACACACACACACACACACACACACACACATTATACAACGGTATGCCACAGAGTTTTCGCCTGCCAAATTTATTCCCAAATTATTGGTCGGCCAGGAGTTATTGTAGGAAGACATGTGTCCAAGGTATGCTTCAATGGGATTGAACCCGAAACCACGTAGTTGCCTTCACAGGAAAATAGTGTTTAGATTAGTGATTGAAACATATAAAAGAATAAAAGAACATCAATATCTCAATAGAGAGATTATGTGCAACAAAGAGTTGACGGCCGGGAGAATGTATTCCCTGCCAAAAGAAAACGCTTACAACCTTGAAAACAGCCTCTCAGACAGTGGCAGTTTGCAAAAGATATCTACTACTACAACTACTACTACAACGTTGTTCTTAATGTTACTCTTGTTAATCTTTTTTCTGTGGACAGATTTACGGTATCATACAGCTTGTCAAATGAAATAAAATAAACTATATATATATATATAATAATATATTATATATATATATATATATATTCTATATATATCTATGTATATATATGATATATATGTATGTATATATATATATATGTGTGTATACAGACATGTGTGTGTATATGTGTGTGAGTGTGTATATATATATGGGTGTATATATATGTATATATAAATATATATATATATATATATATATATATATATATATATATATATATATCAGACAAATTGAAACATGAATGTCATAGCATAACCTTCGCTCTTTCCTGGAAAAGATTTTGAAGAATAGTGTTATACAGTGCATAATTGTGATGCAGCATTGTGCAGTAGTCTGCTTCCTTTTATGGTGCAGTGCAGTGTCTTGAATAGTTCTATTATTGTCCTGTACCAAGTGGATGTTATTCAGACTGCATTCTGTGTTTCCAAATATCCAAAATGAGTGAGGTAGACAGCAACCATAGAATGACGAAATAGATGGTTTCAAACATTTCGTTCTTATAATCCAGCTGAAATCAAGTTCGTCTTTCACCGAAAACAGACACACACGCACACACGAAGCCCAGGGAAGTTTGTGTAGTTAAGAATCTTGTTTTGTAACCACGTGATTTCGAGTTCTGTTCCTATGCGTGGCACCTTGGGACTAAGGGCCGAACAATGTCTTGTGAGTGAATTAAGTACACGCAAGCTGAGTGGAGTCGTGTCGTAAGTGTGTGTGTGTGCCTTCGTGTCTGTGTTTTCCCCCACCCTGGGACTCTTGACAACCGTTGCTGGTTTGTTTACATCCCAGTCACACCTAGCAGTTCAGCATAGCGATCAATAACATGGACTCAAAACTTCAAAAATAAGCAACAGAGTTGATTTCTTCGTCGAACGCTTTTCAAGGCGGTGCTCCAGCATGGCCGCAGTCCAATGAGCGAAACAAGTAACTGATAAAAAATAAACAAAGGACAAAAAGCAAAATAAAACTGGATCATTGAATAATTAGTCTTTTGCTCGGACATGCATAATAATATACTGACTACAGTTGAAAAGCCCTCATCCGAAGGTGTTGCGGATTTTGGAGTGTTCTTACATTTGCATCTATAAGATGAGACAGTTTAGGAGTAGAACCAAAATCTAGACACAACATTCCATTACATTCCATAATATAACTTATGCATATATTCTGAATGTAGTTTTATTTAAACGTTTGATAATATATTTTATACATAACACTATCAAAAACGTAAGAAATCAGATTCCACCTACGATGTCACGTTTTGAATAAAAGTTTACATCACACGTACGCCATTCGTATTCTATTTTTGACTGTACAGGTTTTCTGTAAGATATAAAAACAAATCAATGAATATAAATGCAGGTAAATAAAAGGAAAGACTGAAACAATCAGTATTCTATTTCTAAAGGGACGTACAAATAATGACGCTAGTCATCTTACACTCATACTTGGAGGTAAAATTCAGATCTCAGGTAGAGAAATAACTTTTTGTGCTTACTGTATAAAAAGCAGGGCTATAAAAATGAAGACTTCCTATAAAATTGAAGAAAGATGCAACTCCAGAAACTCGAGTGAGAGGGCACGTCATCGATGACATCACTGAGCTGGAACGTTCGGCAAGTCATCAGTTTCCACCTACGAAATCGTGCTTTGGTGAAAAGGTTACAGTACATAAAGATTTTTGTATAAGAACATGAAATTTGATTACAGATAAATGTAATGGAAACTGAAAATGTCAGCATTATATTTGTAACGCAACAATGTATAATTTTCCATTGGAAGCGTGTTATGCCACCATTCGCAAAACAAAACAAAAAAACGGATTTCGGAGGTTTTCGGATATCAGTATTTCGGATAAAGGATTTAACTGTAGTTGAATTTGCAGTTATGTTCCGATTTCAATCCGAAAATATTTCGACTCACATAAACTGTAATTTGGCTGTGGTAGTAGGGATGGATCTCCATCGTTTGGCGATGAATATTTTGTTCTTTGATAACCTGAATTATCTACAGTAAAATTAACGTGTATGTGGTTGAACGTTCCACAGGCACGCACACTCTTGGCGTAATTCCAATACACAATCAGCGTGACAAGTGCGTACGCAACAAGGCCGTACCTGTACAGAGACACATTGTGATTGAAATTTTATCTGAAGAAGCAGAAAGTCATCTAGGGTATAATCTTTAAATGAAAAATTGCAATAAAATTATTTATTCATAAAGCGTTATTTCAGAGAAACATCCATCTCAGTGCTTATGTAAATTATAGGTTCTGAGACAGGCATTTAACTCTATTTTACAACAGTCCAGGATTTTGATAATAACAATGCTTATGTTTTCTTCCGAAAGTTAATCTGACATCAAATAACTAGCGCCATGTTTATCATCCCATTTAACATGACAGAAAACAGAATCGTACGTTAAGTTCCAGAAATCGTTCGTAGCATTATCTCAAATGGTTAACACGAACAAATTCTTCCATATTTCTCTCTCTCCCTCTCTCCCTGTTTCACTCTCTCACTCTCATTCTATTTTTGTCTGTCTGTCTGTCTCTCTTTCTCTCTCTTCCGCCTTTTAACTCATACTTCCACTTCTCATATAAAATCCAGGAGTTCGAAATAATGCCATCTCTCTTTAAAACGTTTATTAATATTTCATAGAGGAAATTATCAAAGTGAATTTCATGCAAATTGTTTCCTGGGGGGTTCTACGAAGTGTATTCATAAGAACATTTAGGATAAACAGTTTTATGCTAATGGCTTTAAGGGTGGTTAAAAATTACTAAAACAGTCGACAAGAGCCACAAAGAATTAATTATATATATATATATATATATTCTTTTACTTGTTTCAGTCATTTGACTGCGGCCATGCTAGAGCACCGCCTTTAGTTGAGCAAATTGACCCTAGGACTTATTTTTTGTAAGCCTAGTACTTATTCTGTCGGGCTCTTTTGCCAAACCGGTAAATTACGGGAACTTAAATACACCAACATCGGTTGTCAGGCGATGGAGGAAGGACAAACACAAACTTACACACACAAATATATATATATTTTTTTACCATTTTTTACCCCTCTGCGAAAAGATCTCAGAATTTTAATTGATTTGCTTTTCGCAGGAAGGAAAGTTTCTTCTCGAAGATACGTCTCGCTTTTATCCTCGAACGTAGAGTAGATGAAACCTTAGCGACTGAAGAAGGGGTTTTTTCGTTGTGTAATTGTCCTGTACTCCATTTTTGTTGTTTTTAAAAAAATGTCCAGTTCCTTTGGTTTGTGTCTATGTTTTCGTTACTCTTTGTGTTCGACGTCCCTTTGGTGTACTGTACTCATATATGCGTGTATATGTACATGTAGAGGTAGGTACGTACATATATGTTTATATATATGCATATGTTTTATTTCATTTATTAATATATATATATATATATATAGATGTACGACGGGATTCTTTCAGTTTCCGTCTACCAAATCCACTCACAAGGCTTTGGTCAGCCCGAGGCTACAGTAGAAGACACTTGCCGAGGGTGCCACGCAGTGGGACCAAATCCGGAACCATGTGGTTGGTAGGCAAGCTTCTTACCAGTGTCATTCCTGCGTCTATATGTATACGTAAATATGTGTGTGTATATATATGTACGTGTGTGCATGTGTTTGTGTGTGTGAGTGTACAATATACATATATGAATGCAGGAATGCCTGTGTACTAAGTGCTTGCTTCTCAAAAACATAATTACGGGTTCAGTTCCAGTACGAGTCGCTGTGAGTAATTGTCAATTGTCTTCTATTGTAGACACACACCATTCAAAGCCACCTGAGTAGATTTTGTAGACAGAATCAAGCCGTTCGTGTCTCTCTCTCTCACTCTCTTTCTTTCTTTCTTTCTTTCTTTCTTTCTTTCTTTCTTTCTCTCTCTCCCTATCTATCTATCTATCTATCTATCTATCTATCTATCTATCTATCTATCTATCTATCTATCTATCTATCTATCTATCTATCTATATCTATCTATCTATCTGTATATATATATATATATATATAATATATATATTATATATTATATTATATATATATAACGGGAAGCTTTATGAAAATAAACAAAGGACGAAGGCAGGTGGAATACAAACAAACAATTGTATTAGTATGGCGCTCAGGAATATAAATAAAACAAGTCTTTTACGTTTCGAGCCTACGCTCTTCAACAGAAAGATACACAGAAATATATATATATATATATATATTCTTTTCCTCCTTTATTCTTTTACTTGTTTTGGTCATTTGACTGCAGCCATGCTGGGGCACCGCCTTGAAGGGCTTTAGACGAACAAATGGACCCCAAGATATATATATATATATATATATATATAAAGTTAGATAAAGCCGGTCTACAGCGTACCCTAATAGCAGCAGCAACACTAGTAGCTGCTCGAACGGCTACTACTGTAGCAGGGAGGACAGTATCGAACAGATCCAGCGGCAGCACCGTCGCCAGCGATAAGGACAATAACAACATCAACGACATCAAAGGTAGTATCCTTAACGGAAATAGCAGCGGAACCATCGTCAATAATATCTATAACAGCAGTGATAGCGCCTCCATCAACGACGATGACCATAACACTAACAACAGCAACATTACCAACACCAACATCAGTAGTAACGGCATCAATACCATCGCCACCTCCAATGACGCCAACACCTGAGCACCGAGATATATCTGATGCTCCGGTAATACATTCAAACAACGCCTCTCCAACCACAGATCCTCCTTCAGGATACCGGAAAGTAGAGACGTTACGTCATGAGTCAGCCATGTATGGCAGCTGAAGGACGACGGGATTCCACACACAATATCATGGAGAATCCTAGAAAATTCAGACTTCTACATAAACGGGACCAAACATTCTAAACTGAGCATAGTGGAACAGACGTGGATACTAAAGTACATCCTGAACTCCAGAACGGAGGCCTTCGGACAGTGTTGCATTTTTACCCATCTATCACAAAAGGGTTACTGGTCAAGGTACATTCCTTTGCTAGGGGCTTCACTGGCATTAGTGACAGGGACACAGATTTCATTATCCATGCCAGGAAAACAAGGCTGTTCAATAAAGGTTCGATCTGGGTCAAGCAATCTGCCCTGTAAGCGCCTTTAACGTAGCAATGGGAGCCTACGACAGCGATGATGTACGCGACCTCATTCGGTTGCATATTCTCGACATTCTTAGGCGGTTATCCTCTGCCTTTTTTTGGTCTCTACAGAGATGGAAAGATCAAATTAACACCCTAGGCTCTGTGGGACTGAAAATTACTACCGAGACCCATCTCGCCACCGCGGACTTCCTAGATGTCACGCTCGACATATATGTGTGAATATATTCATATATATATACATACATATATATACATAGATATATATATGTGAGTATATATATGTGTTTGGATGTATATGCACATACAGACATACACAAGTCTATATTTAGTCATACATACATACATATATACACATACATACATACTTAAATTCATACACACGCATAAATATACAGATTAATTTATAAATGCGAATTTTAATAACACATAGAACATAGTTATTAGAATTTTGAATAGCTACACAAACACAGACACATTTTTGTGTGGCATGGAAAATCAGTTGATGCTTAATGACTATTATCTTGAAGAGAAGCGATCAATGCTGAAAATGTGTTGGAAAAATTTTAATAAATCACTTAATTACGACTTAAATCTACGAGTGGTATAGTTTTCGGATAGCGTTTCAGCGAGTTCTTTTCGTATAACAGATATTTTTTTCAGTGTTCTCTCGTCAAAATAACGTAAAAAATCTTTTTCCTTTGATAAGCAGCTTTAGTTTATGAAACAGATTTATACCTGATAGGTTTCTTGAATAAATCTATACGTATGTACGTACATTGGTATATGTTTGAAAACACACGCACATATAATATATATATATAATATATATATATATATATATATATATATATATATATATATATATATATATATATGTGTGTGTGTGTGTGTGTGTGTGTGTGTGTGTTTATATTTGTAGTGTTGTATACTTTGAAAGATTATTGTAAATCTCCATAGTGTGAGTATACACGTTTATATGCAAATACGTCTGTCTGTCTGTATGTATATGTATGTTTGTATGTATGTATGTATGTATGTATGTATGTATGTATGTATGTATGTTTGTACATGCACATGCATACAGACGTTAAACTTTGTGGAACGAATGAAAGAGAAGTACTGAATATAGTTTGTAGAGTATGATTTGATGAAACTAATCTTCATCTTGCAACTCGAGTTTCTATAAACTATATACACACGCACATACACACATCTACACACACACACACACACACACACACACACAGATGTATGTATGTGTGTGCGTAAGAGCACAAGTTGAAAACTTCTTCCATTTTGCCCAAGTGTTAACCTAATACAACCTTATTGTTGTTCTCTCTCTTCGTCGTTATAATTGCTTTATCTATCTGTCTATCTATCTATCTATCTATCTATCTATCTATCTCTCTATTCTCTCTCTTCTCTCTCTCTCTCTCTTCTCTCTCTCTTTTCTTTATATATATAATATATATATATTATATATATATATATATATCATTGATGTTTTTAAAACAACTGAGAAAAAAAGATAAGAAAAATAAGCAACAACGCGAGGATGTAGCACATGCAAAGTATTAATAAGACCTTCAGAGAAGGAAAGAATTATTATTTTATATTTTGAGCATAGCTCTTCTTCGGAAACAGAAGACATAAGAAAGTCCAAAAGAAACGGAAGGAGAGGGTCGGCCACGTACAGCAAGGATGACATTCCAAATGCTGGAGAAGTTTGAATGCGAAACGATGTCCCATCCACCTTATTCACCATACATTGCATCATCTGCTTATCATTTATACTGCAGTCTTCAAAATCATTCGGTCGGAAAAATATGAATTTTGTAGACGAGGTCAGAACAGTACAGGAGGAATGTTTTTCGTCACGGACAAGTGAATTTTAGAAGAGGGGGAGGGTCTAGAAAGTCTACCAGATAGATGGAAGGGCATTGTAGAAAATGAAGGAGAGTATATTTTAGATTGAAAAGAACTTTGTTTATCCTAATTTTGAAAAATAAATATTAAAAAACCGCATTATTTATGAGACGATCCAATATGTATATATATATATATCTATATATATATATATATATAATATATATATATATATATATATATATATATATATAGAGAGAGAGAGAGAGAGAGAGAGAGAGAAAGTTATGTTGGATTCCGTTAGGAACGTGTTAGAGTACAATATGTATATAAGCGTGTGTACAGGAATCTTATGCATATGTATGTATATGTGAGTGCATCTAACTGTGTGTATGAATATATACAAATAGGTTTGTGTGTGAGAATGTATTTGTGAGTTTGTGTATGCGTGTATGTATCTGACCAATCAGTAGCAAAGATCAGAATAAGAAATTCACATGTGCAGCCAGCCATGAAGAACAAAGCTGAAAAGCAAACAAATAAAAAGACAATACTACTGAAAGGCTAGCCTGTGCCACACACTAACTTCCATAGACGGACAATTGCGCTCCCACAGCTCGCACCATAAGGATTTCAGCCACAGCCAAATTCAAACTACTACAAACAGAGAGGATGGCCTTGAAGTCTAAGATTGTAAACTAAGGGAGATAACACTTGAATAACACCTGAGAAAACACATCTAGATCTCATTATGCAAACAACCAGTTGCATAATCAAATACTTCTATTCTTGGAGAAATACGCTGTGTCAAAACAGCTGTAGCGAATAATAAACAAATGTCTTACCCTTTTCCTGACTAGAATTTCTTCAATTATATAGATAGATAGACATACATATACATATACATACAGGCGGAAGTGTGGCAGTGTGGTAAAAAGCTTGCTTCCTAACCACATGGTTTCAGGTTCAATCCCACTGCGTGACACCTTGGGTAAATGGCTTCTATTATAGCCTCGAGCTACCAAAGCCTTGTGAGAGAATTTGGTTTACCGAAACTGAAAGAAGCCCGTCGTGTGTGTGTGTGGTGTGTGTGTGTGTGTGTGCGTGTGTGTGTAAGTATAAGGAAAATAAGATAAGGTAGAAAATGCTAAAATAATTTTATCATGAAGAACATTTTAGTACCGGTTTCAGACTTTGCGACATTTTCAACTTAGGGCAAAGTATGAAAAGCAATTAAATTGTGGAAAATTTAAATGAAATGTTTTTAAAAAATATTTCCATATTTCTACCTACCTACCTACCTACCAACCTACCTACCTACCTACGAAAATGTCCCACGTATTTGAAAACGATGGAAACATTTTTTTAAAACATTTCATTTAATTCAGTTCTATATTTCTACCTACCTACCTACCTACCAACCTACCTACCTACCTACGAAAATGTCCCACGTATTTGAAAACGATGGAAACATTTTTTTAAAACATTTCATTTAATTCAGTTCTATATTTATATTTGACGGATATCTGTCCTCCTCTTGTTTGTTGTTAACACAACGTTTCCTCCAGCCTTCATCAGGTGTCATGGGAAAATTTCGAACCTGGGTTCTCATTCCTAAGGATTGTTGCTGTTGTTGTTGTTATTATTATTATTATTATTATTATTATATGCCTGGAATAGAACTCGGAATCGTGGGAGTCAGTAGCCCGCGCTCTTAACCACTACGCCATATGCCCGTGGGTAATTAGGGAATGAATTTTAAGGCTTATAAATCTAATATTTTTCTATCCTTCCTTAATACTAGTTCCCATATGTTATTCATATCTACACTCGGTCTGCTTAGGAGGTTGTTTGGTCCTATCATATGTGCTGCTTCTTTTAGTTTTTGTTTTTTCCAGTGGTGTTCTCTGTCTATTGTTTTAATTTCATCCCACAGGGGGAGGTGGTCTCCATTTTTCCATATATGATCAACTGTACCCGATTTATCAATATCTCCTCCAGTTATGAAGAAAAGAGAGGTCAATAAACTGTCTACAGTCTGTCTGCCCCATGTGAAAGGCCTCTCCGGAAAGATATGGGACCCATATGACATCAGGAGAGTATTCAAGAGTAATACAAGACTTCGCAAATATCTCCTTCGTGTAAAACCAAAACCTGCGTGTACTCCATCCCATGCAGCTGTGGAAGGTTATACAAAGGCGAAACATGCCGCCCCTCAAAATAAGAGTAGTGGAACATCGCAAAGCTGCGACACGAGGAAATATTGATAAATCAGGAAAAGCTGATCATGTATGGAAAAATGGAGACCACCTCCCCCTGTGGGATGAAATTCAAATAATAGACAGAGAACACCACTGGAAAATACGAAAAAAAAAACGAATGGAAGGCTGAGTGATCGAAGAAATACATCTGGTATTAACAAGGCAAACATTCTAACCATTAGGAGAGACAAGATTTCTGATATCTTCCTCTCAATTTTAACATATTTTATCTGTTGTCACTTCAAGGTAGATTCTTATCGTATTTCATATGGAACACATTAAGTAACACAGATTAAGTATATTTCATTTCATTTACTGTCTAATCATAGCAAAACAGTTTGTGTTGGATTGAAGTAGAGAAGAAAATTAACCACAAAAACATGTCCATATAAATGAATATGAATGAAAAGAGAATACAGATAAATGAGTGGCTGAAAAGAGAGAAATTAATATAAAGAAAAGAAAGGAAAGACTGAAATTACGCATTTATCTTGTATGTGTTGCATGTCTGATCCCAGTGGAAGTTTATTGTCGTTACAAGCCACCATAGATAGTAGCTCAGTTTAGTTCACATATAATTACGCTGCTCTCATTGGAATTCGAGTAGACAGTGTTAATGAGAACTAGTAATTTGTATTTGTCATTGAGAATTTATTTGTACAGGCCAAGATGTTAAAATTAATTACCGATTAAGGATTCTTTTGAAATCAATATTGAGATTTTTTATTATTGGACAAAAAAAAAATAGTGTACATTGAGTGCTCCGGATGTGGCAAAATAGAAATTATATAGCAGAATTAATCTCCAGTAGTTTATTGGTAGTAACCTTTTGTCATGATAAAAGTTATGATAAATTAAGTTGTCTTGAATTACACACAGAACAATATGATAAAAAAAAAAATGATATTGTAAAGTGTGTAGGAAATTTTCTAGTGAAAATCCTATAAATATATCGTAGGATTGGGTCAACGCCTAAATGCAGTAACTACATTCATCCGCCCCTCCACCAGATATTCCTAGGAGAGTGATGGAAGTTGAGTCCTGAGGCACCAGAAGTACCTCTCAGTACACTGGATTCCTAAGGCTATGAATATTAGAGACTATGAATATTATCCAATATCTCGTTCTTAGTTTGGTCGTAAGTTTCTCGCCTGTTGGCTCGACTTGAAGAATATGTCTTGCGATTCTTTCCCGAAACATTTTAATCACATGCCCATAGTAGTGGAGCCGTGATCTTTCAATGCAGAGAAGTAGCAGCTCGACTGGGAGAGATCCATTGATTTCCGATCTACTCTACGGTCGAGCAATATTGCTCCAGAGATCATT